>NW_006408589.1:10905567-10915681 GCF_000296735.1 Chrysochloris asiatica | reverse complement strand
GTTTTAAGTCCTCTCTGCTTTCAGCAAGCAAGGTTGTATCATCTGCATATCGCAGGTTGTTAGGGAGTTTTTCTCCAATCCTAATGCCATGTTTTTCTTCATATAATCTAGTTTCTCGGATTATGTGCTCAGCATACAAATTGAATAAGTATGGTGAAAAAATACAACCCGGGTGCACACCTTTTCTAATTTTGAATCATTTGGTGTTCCCTTGTTCTGTTCGGACAATTGCTTCTTGGTCAGTGTACAGGTTTCTCATGAGCACAGGTAAGTGTTCCAGAATGTTCATACTTTGCAATATTGTCCTTAGCTTGTCATGATCCACACAATCAAAAGCCTTTGCATAGTCAATAGAACACAGATAAACATCTTTCTGGTATTCTCTGATTTCAGCCAAGATCATTCTGGTGTCAGCAGTGATATCCCTCCGTTCATGTCCTCTTCTGAATTCAGGTTGAATCTCTGGCAGTTCTTTATTAGCGTATGGTTGTAGCAGTTTTGTATTATCTTTAACAAAATGCTAATTGCATGTGATATTAATGATGTTGTCCAATGATTTCCACTTTCTATTGATTCACCTCTCTTTGGAATGGGCACAAATATGGACTTTGTCCAGTCAGTTGTCCAGGACTTCTTCCTTCAGTATAATTGGCTCTTTTTTTTTTTTTATAATTGGCTCTTGATCACATGTTACCTCTTGAAATGGTTAAACATCTACCATTTCTTTTTGGTACAGTGACTCTATGTATTCCTTGAATTTCTTTTGATGCTTTCTGCATTATTCAATGTTTTACCTATAGAATCATTCAATATTGCAAGCTAAGGCTTGATTTTTTTTCTTCAGTAACCTCAGCTTGAGAAATGCTGAGCATGCCTTTCCTTTTGGTTTCTAACTCCAGGTGTTTGAACATTTTGTTACAATATTTGACTTTGTCTTCTCCAGCTGACCTTTGAAATTTTCTACTCAGCTCTTTTACCTCCTCCATTTGTGTTAGCATCTCCATGCTAGAAAGCAAGTTTCAGAGTCTCTCAGGTATCCATTTTGGTGTTTTCTTTCTTTCCTGTCTTCTCAATGACTTTTGCTTTCTTCCTATGTTGTTCTTGATGTTATCCCACAAATCTTTTGGTCTTTGGCCTTTAGTATCTAATGAATCAAATCTGTTCTTCAGCTGATCACTAAATTCAGGTGTGATCTGATCAAGGTCATATTTTGGCTCTTGTGGACTTGTTTTCATTTTCTACAACCTGAACTTGCATATGAACAATTGATGGCCTGTTCCACAGTCTACTTCTGGCCTTGTTTTAACCAATAATATAGAGCTTTTCCACCATCTCTTTCCACAGATGTAGTCAATTTGATTTCTGTGTATTTTATCTGGTGTGGTCCATGTTTATAGTTGTCTATTATGTTGCTTAAGAAAAGGTATTTGCAATGAAGTCATTGGTCTTACAAAGTTCTATCATGTGATCTCTATGTTTCCAACTTTTGCATTTGAATCGCCAGTAATTATCAATACATTTTGATTGAATGCTTGATCTATCTCAATCTGAAGAAGCTGGTATATTTCTTCAATTTCATCATCACTGACTTTAGTGGTTGGTGCATAAATTTGAATATGGGTTCTTGATGAGTCAGAAACAACTCGATGGTACTTAACAACAACAACAAATACCTCTTATAAGATTGAAATCATATAAAAACATTGTCTGACCACACAGAATAGAACAAGAAAAAAAAAAAAAACTATGTGGAAAAACAGCATAATGCTGAAATTAAAGAATGCTTCACTAAAAAAAATTATGGGTCAACGAAGAATTCAGAAAGAAAATGAGAAAATATTTTGGCTCTTAGATACCCTTCAAGCCTGGAAATCAAGTCCCTGTGGGGATCAACTCAGCCTATAAAGAGAATCATAACACCAGAGAGGAATATATTGCTCAGTATTATTAAACTATAAGAGACTCAAAGGGCAACAGTTGCACAGAAATTAAGCTCACAATGCAGGAAAGAAGGAGGAATGGAAATGGGAAATCCAAGAGAAAGTGGTAATAATGCTGTTATATTGAGGGGATTCTAATCTATGTTATAAAACAAAATATGTTTAAATTGTTGAATGGAAAACTAATTTGTTCTGTAAACTTTCATCCAAACCATAATAAAAAGTTTAAATAAAGGTTAGTTGAAAAGGTAAAGAAAAGGGAAAAATCTTTAGCCAGATTAATTGTGAGGAAGAGAGAATGATGGCACAAATGATCAGTATCCAGATTGAAATAGGGGACAAACTTAGACAGCTAATCTGACGCAAAAAGTTTTGTGACACATTTTGCTAACTTACATGAAATGGACACACTCCTTCTTGTTGTTGTTGTTAAGTGTCATTGAGTTGATTCCAACCCATAGTGACCCTGTATAGAGTTTCCAAGAAGCAACTGGTGAGCTTGAACCATCAACCTTGCAGTTCAAATAACTTTGCAGTCTGCCACATTAGCCCAGAGCACCACACCAGGAGACATAAACTATAAAAGTTAACCCGAGAAGAAATAAGCTAAGTAACCCTATATCTACTACAGAAATTGAATGCATAGTTTAAATTTTTTCCTACAGAGAACATCCAAGCCTAGATAGCTTCATTGGTGAACACTTCAAGTTTACACAAACTCTTCTACCAACTTAACTATTGAGACCAACTTAACTATTGAGACCAAAATTACCCTGATGTCAAAACCAGGCAATGAATGACTTATAAGAAATAAAAATGATATACCAATGACTCTCATGAACATTGACTAGAAAATATTTAACATAATATGAGAAAAGAAGACATAGAAGGAAATAGTTCTGAATTTGAGCTAAACAAATGATATGGAAAACATGATTGCAATAGAAAAAAACTGATAAATGGGGCTTAATATAAAATTAAAACTTCAATTATTTTGAAGCCATTGACAAAAAAAGAACAACATATCGAGACAAGCAACATATTGAGAGAAAATTTCTGTAAAACAAATACCTGATAGTGGATTTGTGTATAGAATGTATAAAGAACTCTCCAAATTCAGTAGGAAGAATAAACCACTTCCAAACTATGTAAAAGCTTGAATAGACATTTTAACAAAGAAAAAATGTTGATAGCAAATTAAAACATGAAAAGAAAAGAAAAATCATTAGTCATTATAAAAGCATAGACCACAATGAGATGCCACTGAATCCTCAGATAAAGACTAAAATTATGAAGAACAGGTGAGGCTACACATCCTCATGCATTGCTAGTTAGAAAGCAATATAGTAAAGTCTTGAGAGTTTCTCATAAAGTCATGCATATACTGTTTGTTTGTTTGTTTCCTTACACAAATTTTGTTTACATAAGACTCTCTAGCAGTGAGTAAAATAGTTCTGCCTCAGTGTAATGTTTTATTGAGCATATCACAAGATAATAAAGAAAAATTAACATAACCCCAATATCCTAACACATATTTTCTCTGTACATGTCTATCCATTATTTGTACAAATTTGCTTCAGTGGTGTGATGAATAAGCACTCTATTGTCAGTGGTTCGAACCCACCAGTGGCTCTGTGGAAATAAAGACCTAGTGATCTGAACCCATACAGAGCTTCAGCCTAGAAAACCTATGTGGGTAGTTCTAGCCTGTCCTATAGTGAAATCTGCTACACAAGACCTCTTTAACGTGTTCAAGAGCATAGATGTCAGTTTGAGGACTAAGGTGTGCCTGATCCAAGCCATGGTATTTTCAATGGCCTCATATGCACGTGAAAGTTGGACAGGGAATAAGGAAGATCATAGAAGAACTGATGCATTTGAGTCATGGTATTTGAGTCGAATTGAAAGTACCATAGATTAACAAAAGAACTAACAAAGTTGTGTTGGAAGAAGTACAGCCAGAATGTTCCTTAGACGCAAAGATGGCAAGACTTCACCTCCCATGCATCGGAAATATTATCAGAAGGAACCAGTCCCTGGAAAAGGATGTTATGCTTGGTAAAGAGGAGGATCAGTGAAAACCAGGAAGACGCCAACAAGGTGGATTGGCACAATGGCACTAGCAATGGGCTCAAGTGTAACAATGATTAGGAGGATGGCACAGGACCAGGCAGTGTTTCTTTCTGTTCTATATATACGTCACTACCAGTTGGAACCTACTCAATGGCACTGAACAACAACAATAACAACAACATAGGGGCTATCCTGTAGGGTCCCTATGAGTCTGAATCCACTTAACAGCATACAACACAACAATGTAAAGGACTTGGTTAGAACAGTGTCTAACTCAGACTTGTTGTTAAGTGCCTTTGAGTTAGTTTTGACTCATAGAGATCCTGTTTCAGAGGCTTTTAAATCTTTGCATAAGCAGAAAGCATCTTCTTTCTCCTTCAGAGCTACTGCTGGGCTCAAACTGCCGATAGTGTGGTTCGCAGTCCAGTGCTTAGCCTATGGAGCCACAGCACTCCCATCTCAGAGTAAGTACATAATATATTTATCTTCTTTCATTAGAAATTTTCTTATATGAAATGCCAGGAAGGCAAGTGTGTATCCTCAGCCTCAGGGTCCCATCAGCACCAAGCCTTGTGCTAGAACATGTTGTTGTTGTTGGCTATTGTCCAGTGTGCCTGACTCTTGGTGACCTCAATGCATATACTTCTTAATGACCCAGCAGTCATACTCCTGTTTTTTTACTCAATAAAAATTAAAACATATGTTCACAAAACACTCATATGCAGATGTTTTAGAAGTTTTATTTATAATACTTTAACATTGGACACAATTCAGATGTTCATCTACTGGTTGAACTGTTGTGGGCTCTGATTTAGAACAATCCTATGCATCACAGAACAAAACACAGCCTGGTCCTGCTCTATCCTCACAATTTTTATGTTTAAGCCCATTGTTGCAGCCACTGGATCGATCAATCTCATTGGGGTCTTCCTCTTTTTTGGCAACCCTCTACTAAGAATGTTGTCTTTTTTTAGAGACTGGTCCTCCTAATAACCTGTCCTAAGTATATGAGATGAAATGTTACCATCCTCACTTTTAAGGAGCATTCTGGCTGTACTTCTTCCAAGATAGATTTGTTTGTTCTTCTGACATTCCATGGTACTTTCAATATTCTTTGCCAACACCATAGTTCAAATGCATGGATTCTTCAATAGTCTTTCTTATTCATGGTCCAGTTTTCAGATGCATGTGAAGCAATTGAAAATACCATGGCTTGGGTCAGGATCACTTTAGTCCTCAAAGTAACATCTTTAAAGATTGATATTGTCAAGGATTTAATTTTACTTAGATCCACAATCAGTGCTCATGGAAGCAGCAGTCAAGAAATCAAATACCTCGTTAGCAAGCAAAAGACCTCTATAAAGGCAATAGTGTTGTTGTTAAGTGCCACTGAGTTGGTTCTGATTCACAGGGACCCTGTATAGGGTTTCCAAGCCTCATTTTCCTTCCTCGGTGTAGGTGGTGGGCTCAAACTGCCAACCTGTGGTTTGCAGGTCATTGTTTATCATACAAAGCCGCTTCACTACCCATAAAAGCAATGTCATTATTAAGTGCTGTTGAATTGTCTCTGACTCATAGCCACCTTGTATAGGATTTCCAAGGAGGAGCAGTGGGTTTCAACTGTTAATCTTGTTGTTGTAGGTTCCTACAGCTCCACACCAGGAGTCCATAGCAGATCAGTGATTGCTAGGGAACTGGGGTAAAGGAAAGCAATTGACTGCAAAGGGAAGTTTTGACAGTGACGCAGACACTCTATATCTTAAATAAGGTTTTGGTTAAATGACCATGTATCTTTGTTAGGAATCACCACACTTTACTCTTAAAAAGGACAAACTTGTCTGTGAACTATATGTGACTCTGTACAACATGGACTTCAAACCACAAGGTTGGAGATTCAAGCCTACCAGCTGCTCTATGGATTAATGATGAGGCTTTCTGCTCCTGCAATGATTTACAGCCTCAGAAACCCTATACAGGGTCACTATGAGTCAGAACTGACTCAACCAACAGCACTTAACAGCAACAACAACAAACTTGAAGAGAAAAATCTCAACTAATCCTCCATAGTTTCCTCATCTATGTGTTTATAGCTACTGTTCTCACTTTTCCCTTGAAAATATTTCTTTTCTATGCAACTATCCTGGTCCTGCTTCTTAAGCAATGGATTGAATCATCATTTGCCACTTTGTGTCACTGATAAATAAAGTCAAAACATATTTATGACATAAATCTTCTATTAGGCTCCATGTGTATTAGTAACTTTCACAACACTTAAAATGAGTATGACTTTTAATAAAAGAACCAATAATGTCTTTGGAATCCATGCAGACATACCAGACTCCAGACCCTAGTAAGAACAATTTTCTTTTCTAATTCATGCTCTGCACTCTTGGCCTAGTTAGCAATGGAATGTTGACTGGGTTGAAGAACTCTCAAAGAAGTTTCTATTTATTTCTCACTGTCTAGGACGTATCAGGGTTCGGACACAAAACCAATATAAGGACACTCAGAGTATTGTAATCTGTTATGTGTTCTCTTTCTTTCCATTTCTTCTGGAAGTCCAGTAACTACCTCTCTAGGCCTCAGAGCTGATCAATGTTGGTCCTCACCCACTGCAACTGCACAATTCCCATTGTGCAACTCGCTGCTCTCTCAAGTCCCCCCACCCCAAATATTCTTTTCCAGCTCAAGATGGGCCCTGATTTCTAGTCTTTATTTCTGCTGGAAGAAAGGCAAAAAAAAAAAAAACCCTAAGCCCTAAATTTATCCATATCTGAGTTTTCTAAGCCAGCTCTCTTGTACCACTGTATTATCATCATTATTACTGGTTGTTGTTATTAAGCACCATCGTGTTTGTTCCAACCCATAGCAACCCTGTATAGGGTTTCCGAGGAGCAGCTGGTGAGCTTGAATCTCCAACCTTGTAATTCAAACAGCTTTGCAGTCTCCATCATCATTATTATTGTGTTTTTGATAATAATAATGAAGATGATGATAATATAGCAACTATTGTGGTGCTGTGGGCTAATGTGTCAGACTGCAAAGTCGTTTGAACTGCAACGTGGGTGGTTCTAGCTCACCCGCTGCTCCTAGGAAACTCTATACAGGGTCGCTATGGGTCGGAATTGACACGATGGCACATAGCAACAACAACATTAATTGGCCTCAGGAAAATGTGAAATAGTTATAAGTAACCTTTACAATTACCTATAACATGGAGTCCTGGAGTGGTGCTATACGGTAAACACGTGACCGCAAGATAGGTTTGAACTACTAGGTCAGCAGTTCAAATCCATCAGCTACTCCTTGGAAATCCTACACAGGGTTGCTATGAGTCAGACCCGACTAGGTGGCACTAAAACAACACAACAAAAAAATAACATAGGTCTGACTTCCATTGTCCAATGTGGAAGCACAGAGGGGCTCAATGGCTTTCCCTGGGCTATGTACCTGGGGTCTTAGGTATCTAGTGTTGCTATAACAGAAATAACTTCAGTGGGTGGGTTTAATGGTTGTTGTTGTTAGGTGCCATCGAGTCGGTACTGATCCACAGTGACCTTATGCACAGCACAATGAGACACTGCCTGGTCTGGGACCAACCTCACAGTTGTTGCCATGCTTGAGCCCATTGAGCCCACTTTGCTAATCCATCTTGTTGGGGGTCTTCCTCTTTTTTTCTGACCCTCCACCTTATCAAACATGATATCCTTCTCCAGCAACTGGTCCCTCCTGACAGTATGTCTGAAGTATGAGAGATGAAGTTTGGCAGACATTTATTTTCTCACAATTTAGGAGGCTAAAAGTCTGAATTCAGGGGAAGGCTTTCTTTCTGTGTTGGCTCTAGAAGAAAGTTCTTGTCTCTTTTGAGCTTCTAGTCTTGGTGATCTTAATGTGACTTGGCATCTATCTTTCCCCATCTCTGTAAAATCAATCTGCTTCCTTTTTATCTCCAAACACGATTACTGTTGTTAAGTCAGTTCTGATGCAGACAGAGCCTGTATAGGGTTTCTGAGGAGCAACTAGTGGATGTAAATTGCTGACCTTGTGATTTGCAGTCCAGTGCTTATGCTACAGTGTCAGACCATTGAATCAGTTCCGACTCATAGTGACCCAGTATAGGGTTTCTGGGAGTGGCTGGTGGATTTGAACCACAGACCTTGAGATTCAAACCTACCTTGAGGTCCAGTGCTTATTCTATAGTACCACACCAGGACTCCAGGACTCCACACACTATACACTAATAGTGCCTTATTAACATAACAAAGACAACCCCTTCCTAGATGGGATTGTTGTCACAGGCATGATGTTGTTAGGTGCTGTCCATTCTTTGGGATAATAGGAACCAAGCAGTTCAAAACTACCAGCTGTTCCGAGGGAGAAAGATGAGGCTTTCTGCTCCTGTAAAGATTTACAGCCTCAGAAACCCTGTGCAGGGAGCAACAACCTCCTTAACATAACAAGAAGAACCCATTCCCAGATGTGATTACAGCCACAAGAATTGTTGTTGTTGTTAAATGCCTGCTGAATAGGTTCCAACTCATAGTGACCCTGTATTGGGTTTCTGAGGAGGAGCTTGAACCTCCAACTTTGCAGCTCAAACCAACCTTGCAGTCCAGTACATTAACCCACAGTGCCACGCCAGGATTCCAGCCATAGGTATAGGCATTAGAATTTACAACACATGTATTTAGGGTACACAATTCAATCCACCTTCTTTCCCAGAGAAGAAGGCAGAGAAGGATCTCTCCCTGCCTCAGCAAGAACTTAATGACCCCAGGAATTAATTCAAATCAAACTTTTGTAAAGACAGAAAGAAATGAAACTTCAATAAATGTTTTGCTAAACTTTCCTCTTTAGCAAGCTACCATCACCCTTTAGATTACCTCGTTAATTAGAACAGGGCCCAATCTCCAGACAACTGCTTTTCCTTAATGACTGCTGGCGGGCAGATCCTGTTGGCAGGTTGGCAATTATGCGCCCATATGGCCACTTTCCTCTATCTAACCTATGGCAGACATCACTAATCAATCACAGCAGTCATCAACACAGAGCCCCAGGTGGCTTCACAATCATTCTAATTACTCTGCTGAGATGGCCTCCAGCAATTGATTGTCATCCCTGTCCCAGCTGAAGTTGTTTGGCTTGTGTTTTGATTCTTCCCTCCTATAGGTAAAAGCATAGGCAAAAGGGGCTAGACTAGTTGGAGAGATGTTATCTAGTGACCAGAATTGGCTTTGGTATCTCTAAGAGACCATATTCACATCTGCTGTTAAGATCCAGCAACCCCAGACCAAGGAGGCAACCAGGATTTTATGCATCTGGTTCTATTGTTTGCAAAGAGAAAAAATGATGGGAGCAAATTCTACTGTACCTAAAAGAAAGTTACACTTTAGAGTAGTAGTTTCCCTGAGTACACAAGAGAACTGTTGGAAATTACTGACCTTGTGGTTAGCAGCCCAGCTCATAATCCACCCTGCTGGACTCCTGGTGTGACCTTGTGGGTTAATGTGCTGGATTGCAAAATCGGTTTGAACTGCAAGGTCAGCAGTTCAAGTTCATCAGCTGCCCCTTGGAAAATTATACAGGGTCGCTATGGGTTGGAATCGACTCAACGGCATTAAACAAGAACAACCATAATCAGGGTTCTTTCAATATAAGAAGGTGAATTAAAAAGTATTGTTCATATATGCATGGGTTTATTACAAACAAAATGTGTTTGAACATTTCTCTGTGAGCAGTGGATGGCTGTAGATAAGTTATCTCAGTAATATACAAATGGTCCAATCAAAACAGTGACTTCTGAAGGGATCTGCTGGGCCAGTTTAAAGTCAAGGTAGAGAGTTAAACTCTGAAGGTTATGAGGACTATTTTGCCCGCCTGACTCAAGCCAGGGTATTTTCAATAACCTCTTATGCATGCGAAAGTTGGACTGTAAATAAGGAAAATCGAAAAGAATTGATGCATTTGAATTATGGTGTTGGGGAAGAATATTCAAAGTACCATGAGCTGCCAAAAGAACAAACAGATCTGTGTTGGAAGAAGTGCAGCCAGAGTGCTCCTTGGAGGCCAGGATGGCCAAACTTCGTCTCTCATACTTCAGA
>NW_006408589.1:10900530-10905467 GCF_000296735.1 Chrysochloris asiatica | reverse complement strand
TCAGAGAAAAAGAAGACCCCCAGCCAGATGGATTGGCCAAGTGGCAGCATCAATGGGCTCAAGCATGGCAACAATTGTGAGGCTGGTCCAGGACTGGACAGTATTTTGTTCTGTTGTGCATAGGGTCACTATGAGTCGGTACCAACTCGATGGCACCTAACAATAACACCAACAATGGATAATCTTAATAAATTTTTCCAAGGACACAGGACATTCATTGGGACATGTTAGGAAGTAGTATTAAAGAATTTGAAAAGTACATTGGCAAGAAAAAGACCAGGAAAGCCGTGTTGTGGAAGGTTTTTTTCCACTAGGGCAGTGTATGTACATGCTTATTCTTTGAGGGAAGCAAGAACTGTCCTATAAAAACTTTTCTGGGAAATATTACTTCATCTATACTACATCTCTGATTCTGGCCATTCAGATTTCTTTTTGTTTCCCAAACTCAAAGAATATTAAAAAAGAATTATACATTATTGTGGCGCTGTGGGTTAATGCACTGGACTGTAAGGTCAGTTTGAACCACATGGTTGGTGGTTTAAACCCATCAGTTGTTCCTTGGAAGTCCTATACATGGTTGCTATAAATCAGAACCAGCTTGATGGCACTCAATAACAATACATTATTTGGAGGAAGCCAAAACTGCAGTTTTCATGTTATGTAACTGGAAGAGCACAGAATTCTTTGGGGGAAGGGTTAGAGAGCCATCTGAAATATCTAGAAGCTATAGGATTGCTAACTGCAAGATTGGTCATTTAAACTCACCAGCTGCTCAGAGACCTTATACAGGGTCGCTATGAGTCAGAATGGACTTGATGACACTTAACAACAAGGTGGAGGATATGTCAATAAACAATAGCTTCACATTTTGATACTTGTGTTGAATATAGGTTTCTATGATTTTGTAAGAAACCAGCATTTCCACGTCTATATGTAAGTGATAAGGAACTGCAAACACATCTGTACATGGAAATATATAGAGGGACATATATAAGGGGCCCTATAGGGTAAAAACTGGACGTCAAGATAGGTTTGAACTGAACTGTTGTTGGCAGTTCAGACTCACCAACCGATTCTTGGAAACCATATACAGGGTTGCTATGAGTTAGAAATGATTCAACATTTAACCACAACAACAAGAAGTTATACTAGTTTTAGCATTGTTGGTAAATGCAAAGTGTTGAGAAAACCTAAGTTCTACTAAAATAATATATCAATACATTATGACACATACATACAATGACAAACTATGCAGTAGTTTAGTAAGAACCTTATGTATAAATTGTGATATGTCTTTTCTTATTTTTTGGTGTCTAACTTAAAAAAAATAATTTTGCCAGGTAGTCAGTGATTATCTTTGACTTACACCTTCATCATTTTCTAACTTGGGATTTTTTTTTTCTTTTTTTGTTGTTGTTGTTTTGTGTTATTTTTTAAACAAATAGCTGTTATTTTTAGAGCAGTTTTAGGCTTAGACAAAACTCTTGCACAAACTTGAGTTCCATACACCCACTCTACCTCAACACAGTTTCCTCTATTGTTAACATTTTGCATTAGTATGGAACAGTTTTACAATCAATGAACCAATATCAAGACATTATTATTAATAAGAGACCATAGTTCACACTAGGGTTCACTCTTTGGGTTATACAATTTGGGTTTTGACAAGTACAGTGTAATGTATCCACCATTACACTCTTGGGTGCCAAGAAATTTAGAAGATACCTACCTGGTCAACTGGATGGAAGAGATCTATATTTGTGCACATTCCAAAGAAAGGTGACAAAACAGACTGTGGAAATTATCACACAATATCATTAATATCACATGCAACTAAATTGTGCTGGCGATCATTCAAAAACGGTCACAGCAGCACATCAACAAGGAGGTGCCGCAAATTCAAGGCATAATCACAAGAGGACATGGAACAGGGATATCATTACGGATGTCAGGTGAATCTTGGAATAAGACTGGACAGTTCACATTCTGTTACATATAGGGTCTCTTTAAGAATTGATGCTTTTAAGTTATGGTGTTGGAGGAGAATATTGAAAGTGCCATGGGCTGCCAAAAGAACCAATAGATCATTTTGGAAGAAGTACAGCCAGAGTGCTCCTTGGAGGCCAAGGTGGCCAAATTTCATCTCTCATACTTCGGACATATTGTCAGGAGGGACCAGTTGCTGGAGAAGGATATCATGTTTCATAAGATGGAGGGTCAGAGAAAAAGAGGAAGACCCCCAATGAGATGAGTTGGCCAAGTGGCAGAATCGATGGACTCAAGCATGGCAACAGTAGTGAGGTTGGCCGAGGACTGGGCAGTGTTTCGTTCTGCTGTGCATAAAGTCGCTATGCGTCGGCACCAACTTGATGGCACCTAGCAACAACAACAACAATGAGTTGGAGCCAACTCTATAGCACACAGTGACAACAATATTCCATTAATGATGTACCACATTTTGTTTATCTATTCATCCGTTGATAAACAAAAGGTTGTTTTCATTTTTGTCTATTGTGAAAAGTGTTGCTATGAATACTGGTATACAGGTTTCTTTTTGCATTTATTTCTTCCGTGTACATATCTAGAGTTGTTTGGTGTCCTTGTGTGGCACTGTAGGATAAGCACTTGAGTGCTAATTGCCAGATTGGTGTTTCAAACCTGCCAGCTTCTCCCCCATCGGATCTGACTCATAATGACCCTATCAACAATAGAAAGAAAAACTGCCCAGTCCCAAAATAGCCTCACAATTGTTCTGTTTGAACACATTTTTGCTGCCATTGTGTCAATCCATCTCATTTGGAGTCTTCCTCTTAAACATTGACCCTCCACTAGATTAAACATGATATCTTTCTCCAAGCACTGATCTTTCCTGACTAACATGTTCAAATGATAAGAAATAAAGTCGTGCAATTCATTGTTCTTTTTTTTTTTTTAGATTGTATTCTTTGTCTTTTTGTTGTTAAATTGTAGAAGTTTTATGGACTTCATTGTTATTAGTTGACATCGCGTCTGTTCTAACTCATAATTAACTTTATGCAGAACAGAAGGAAACAGTGCCCAGTCCTAGACTATACTTTATGTTGAGTTGTAATTCATACTGAGAGCCATAGTCTGATCTTCATTAGTAAGTGCTTCAAGTCTTCTTCACTTTCAGCAAGCAAAATTGTGTCATCTGTATATCAAAAGTTGTTAATATCCTTCCTCCAATCCTGATGCTGTGTTCTTCTTAATATAGTCCACCTTCAATACAGATTGAATAAGTATGGTTAATGTATGCAATCCTGGTCTTAAATCATGCAGTATTCCTTTATTTAGTTAGATTTTTTTTTTTTTCTGGTATTTTCTATTTACATCCAAGATCCAGCTGATACTCTGTATCTCTTCCCTGCCAGCATACTGCTGCAACTGTTTTAACTATCGGCAGCAAAATTCTACTTGCATGTGATATCAATGATAGTGTTCAATGATTTTCGTATTCCATTGGGTCTCCTCTCTTTGGAATGGGCACAAATGTGGAATTCTTCTAGTTGACTGGCCAGGTGGATGTCTTTCCAATTTCTTGGCACAGACAAGTGAGTGCCTTCATCACTGCATCAGTTTATTGAAAATTTCAATAGGTATTCCATCAATTCCTGGAGCTTTGTTTCTGGTCAAAGCCTTAAGTGCAGCTTGCATTTCTTCCTTCAATACTATCGGTTCTTGATCATATTCTACCTCCTGAAATGGTTGAACACTGACCACTTCTTTTTGGTACAGTGACTCTTTGTATACCTTCCAGCTTCTTTTATGCTTTCTGCATCAGTCAGTATTGTGTCCATCAAATCTTTTAATATTGCAACTGGAGGCTTGCATTTTTACTTCAGTTTTTCAGCTTGAGAAATGCTGAGCATGTACTTTTTTGCTTTGTTTTGTTTTTAACTCCAGGTCTTTATACATCTCATTATAAAACTTTGTCTTCTCCAGCTGGCCTGTGAAATTTTTTCTTTAGCTCTTTTACATCATCATTTCTTCCATTCAAGCTTCTCTACACTCAAGAGCAAGTTTCAGTCTCTTGTGATATCCACTTTGATCTCTTCTTTCCCTCCTGTCTTTTTAATGGTTTTCTGGTTTCTTCACATATGATGTCCTTGATGTATTTTGGTGCTCATGGATTTTTTTTTTTCCATTTTATTCAGCTTCTACTTGTACTTGCATATGAGCAGTTGGTCTGTCTGTTCTGCAGTTGGCTCCTGGCCTTGTTCTGACTGATGATATTGAGCTTCTCCTTTGTTTCTTTCCACAAATGTAGTCAATTTGATTCCAGTGTTTTCTGCTTGGTGAGGTTCACATTATTGTTGCCATTTATGTTGTGACAAAAGATATTAACAATATTCCGTCATTGTTGGTTGTTGGTTATGTTCTGTGGAGTCGGTTCCAACTCATAGCGACCCTGTACAGGATTTCCAAGGCTGTAAATCTTTATGGGAGCAGAAAGCCTCATCTTTCTCCTGAAGAACAGCTGGTGGTTCCGAACTGCTGACCTTGAGGTTTGCAGCCTGATTTGTAACCACTACACTATCATTTCTTTCACATAGCTCATATCTTCCAATTGCTGATCCTGTTTCCCACCTTAGTATTCCAATCACCAGTAACTTGCAGTGTATCTTGTATGCATGTTTGATCAATTTCAAACTGAAGCTCGTTGTTGGTTAAGTGTTGTGGAGTCGGTTCCAACTCATTAAGTGACCCTATCTAGGATTTCTGAAGAGTGACTGGTGGGCTTGAATCACTGACCTTGTGGTTCTAACTGACATTGTGGTCCAGTGCTTTACCCTACAACTCTACACCAGGAACTCTAGTAGCATAGTGGTTATGAATCGGGCTGCTAACCTCAGTGTCAGCAGTTCGAAACTACCAGCTGTTCCACAGGAGAAAGATGAAGCTTTCTGCTCCTGTAA
>NW_006408589.1:10872266-10875245 GCF_000296735.1 Chrysochloris asiatica | reverse complement strand
TTGGCTCTTGTGGACTTGTTTTAATTTTCTTCATCTTCATCCTGAACTTGTATATGAGCAATTCATGGTCTGTTCCACAGCCAGCCTCTGGACTTGTTTTGGCAGATGATATTGAGCTTCTCTACCGTCTCTTTCCACAGATCTAGTAGATTTGATGCCTGTGTGTTCCATCTGGTAAAGTCCATGTGCATATTCATCATTTACCTATTTGAAAATAGTTATTTGCAAAGAATAAATCACTGGTCTTGCAAAATTTTATCATCTGATCCCCTCCCCGCCCAAGTTTTCTATTCCTATCATCAGCAACATCTTGAGTACATGTTTGATCAAAATCCAATTGAACAAATTGGGAGACTTCTTCAATTTCTTTATTATTGACTTTAGGGGTTGGTATGTACATTTGAATGACATTAACTGAATTAACTGGTCTTCCTTGCAGGCATATGTATGAATGTGACACCACTAGGCTTCAATTTGTGGTTCCCAACATAGTAAACCAAATGACTGATTCAAAATGGCCAATACCAGTCCATTTTAGTTCACTAATGCTTAGAGTATCTATCTTCATACATCCCATTTTGCTTTCAGTTACTTACAATTTTCCTAATTTGTGTTTCGTACACTGCATGTTCTGATTATTAATGGATGCTTTCAGTTGTTTCTTATCATGCTTCAGTAAATGAAGTTCCCTAAAGCTATGCTCCATCCACATCATTGAGGTCAACTCTACTTAGAAGAGGAAAATTGTCCCCAGTCATATTTTGAGTGACTTACAACCAGAGGGGCTCCTCTTCCAGCACTATATCAGAAACTGTTTCACTGCCATTCATAAGATTTTCAATTGTCAAGCTTTCAGAAGTCTGGAAATTCCAGTGAAATACGTTCACCATGGGTGACCCTCTGGTATTTACAATACTAGTGGCATAACTTTCAGCACCACAGCAACACACTTACCACCACAGATAAATTGATAACCAAGTGGTAGAACTTCCATAATTAGCAACCTTTATTTCACCTGCAACCTTAATTCCATTTTGCCATGTAACCCAGTATACGCATAGGTTACAGTGATTAGGTCAAGGACATTCTTTAAGGGACCACTATTCTGTGTATCACATAGGGGAGGCATATATTCAGCTTTATATGAGGACGAGTCCAAAATTATCCACACTCTGGCTCTAGAATTTATTTTAATCAATTTTTAGAAAAGACAAATACACCATTTTTTGACATAATATCCTTCCTTTTCAACACACTTTGTCCATCTGTAAACAAGCTTTCATATATCCTTATTAAAAAATGACTGCGCCACGAGTCACAAATGCACCGCTGTCTTAACTTCTTCATCAGAGGTGAATCTTCATCCTCGAAGAGCTGCTTTCAGGGCACCAAAGAGGTGAAAGTCCAATGAAGCAAGATCAGGAGTATAGGGAGGATGCTCTAACACCTCAAAATGAAATGTTTGCTGTGTCAACATTTTGGGCAGCAGTTTTCATTTGGAAGTGCATTGTCATACAAGATCACAAGGCCCTTGGATAGCAGTCCTTTGCATTTAACCCAAAGTTTAGGCTTCAGCTCTTCAGTGAGCATCCTACTGTAACAAGCACTGTTGATTGCTGAACCTTTTTCCTGATAGTGTTCCAATACTGGTCATTAAGAATTCCAGAAAACTGTATGCATCAATTTTCCAACTAATGGCTGGTTTTTGAATTTTTCCTTGGTCGGTGATTGAGGATGTTTTCATTCCATACTCTGCCATTGACTTTCGGGCTCTGTAATGATAAATCCTTGTTTCATTTTTTTTAAAAGAAACTTTTACCTTCCTTCAAGTATCAGTCCAAATTTTGTTTGCAGGTGTCCAAATGCTTCTGTTCATGCTCTTCTGTGAGTTGTTTTGGTACCCATCACCCACAAACTTTTCAAAACCCAAGTCTACTATAGAATATTTCATAGGCAGAGCCATGGTTGATTTGCAAATCATTTGTCATATAATCCATTGTCACTCATCTAATCAGCAGAATCCTTTCATGTGCACACTCAATATTGTCATCAGCCATCGATGTGGACAGGCATTTTAATATAACTGGAGTGTGGATAATTTTTGACTCACTCTGGTATATTGCTTCATCATAGTTTTCCAAGGTGATTGTACCAATTTAGATTACCACACCAATTTGGGAACTTTTCAGTCTCTCAGTATCTTTGTTAACACTTATTATTTTAATTTTTTTTTTAATTTATATTTTTTTGGTGAGGTTGTACTACTATTTCACTGGTTTTAATTTGAATTATCCTAATAATTAATGATGTTGAGCATTTTTTTTTTTTTTTTGTACTAAGTGACCTTCAGAAAAGCTCTTTGGTAAAGTGCTTATGTGTCACTTGCCTATTTTTCTACAGGATCTTTTCATCTATGATCTGTCTAATTTCCTTAAGTATTATAGATACAAACCTTTTTTTTTTTTTAGATACTCGTACTATAAATACCTTCTCCTATTCCATGACTTGATCTTTATAATGACTTTTTACCTCTTTAGACATTTACTCATTTTTAAAAATATAAAAGAAACAAAAAAGTGAGAATACCTTGAAAATTGCCATTTCAACTTTTGTATGTGCAGTTTAATGACTTTAAATTCATTCATTATATTATGCAACCATCCCTCATATCTATTTGCAGATTTTTCCATTACCCTAAACAGAAACTCAGTGTCCCCTAATGACTGACTGTCTTTCCGCCTTTCTCTTTGGTCCATTATAATATATATATTTCCTTTTCCTAGGTATCTCATTTAAGCTGTTATTGTCATTATGTGATATTGAATCCACTCTTAATTATAGTGACCCTATGTACAACAGATACTGAAGGAGGAAGTCCAAGGTGCATTAGAGGAATTGGCAAAGAACAAGGAACCAGGAATTGATGGAATAAAAATTGAAATCTTTCAAGAAAGTGAGGTGGCACTGGAGGCACTCACT
>NW_006408589.1:10869129-10870961 GCF_000296735.1 Chrysochloris asiatica | reverse complement strand
TCAAATGTGGCAACAATTGTGAGTTAGGCCCAGGATTGGGCAGTGTTTTGTTCTGTTGTGCATAGGGCACTATGAGTCGGTACCAAGTCGATGGCACCTCACAACAACAAATTTACAACAGAACATAACACTGCTGTGTTGTGTACCACAATTATAATTGTTGTTATGTTTGAGTGACTGTTGCTGCCACTGTGTCAAACCATCTCACTGGGAATCTTCATCTTTTTCATGGACCCTTTACTCTACCATGTATTATGTCCTTCTCCAGGGACTGATCCCTCCTGACAACATGTCCAAAGAATGAGAGACAAAGTCTCACTATCCTTTCTTCTAAGAAGCATTCTGGTAGTACTTCTTCCAAGATAGACTATTCTCTTCTCCAGACTGTCCATATTTCAATATTTTTCACCAATACCATAAATCAAATGTATCAATTCTTCTACTGTCTTCCTTATTCATTGTCCAACTTTTACATGCATATGAGGCCATTGAAAATGCCATGGCTTCTATAATGCTCACCTTAGTCCTCAAAAACAAAACAAAACAAAACACTTTAAAGAAGTCTTATGTAGCAGATTTGCCTAATGCAATATGTTGTTTGATTTCTTGATTGCTTCCATGAGTGTTGGTTGTGGATTCAAGCAAAATGAAATCTTTGACAATTTAAATCTTTTCTGTTTATTATGTTATTTCCTGGTTCAGTTGTGAAGATTTTTGTTTTCCTCACATTGAAATATAATGTATACTGAAGGCTGTAGTTTTCCATCTTCATCAGTAAGTGTTTTGAGTCCTCTTCTCTTTCAACAAGTGAGGTTGTGTCATCTACATATTACAACTTGTTAAAGAGCCTTCCTCCAATCCTGATGCCAGGTTTTTCGTCATATAATGCAGGTACTTGGATTATTTATTCAGCATGCAGATTGAATAAGTATGGTGAAAGGACACAACTCTGACAGACACCTTTCCTGATTTTAAACATTCTGTAACCTTCTTTCTGTTCTGTTCTAATGACTGCCTCTTGGTCTATGTACAAGAAGTATTCTGGAATACTCATTCTTTGCAAAGTTGTTTGTTATAATCCACAGATTTGAATGCCTTTGTGACAACAGAGTGAAGATCTTTCTGGCATTCTCTGCTTTCAGCCAAGATCCATCTGATATCAGCAGTGGTATTCCTAGTTCTACATCTTCTTCTGAACGTGGCTTAAACTTCTTGTAACTCTCCATTATGTACTGTGACAACCATTTTTAAATTATCTTCAGCAAAATTTTTCATACATGTGATATTAATGACGTGTTTGATGGTTCCCACATACCATCATGTTACCTTTCTTTTGAAGGGGCACAAATATGGTCCTCTTCCAGTCAGTTGGACAGGTAGCTGTCTTCTAAATTTCTTGGCAAAGACTACTGAGTGTCTACAGCTCTGTTTCAGTTTGTTGAAATATTTCAATTGGTATTCTGTCAATTCCTGGAACCTAGTTTTTCCCCGATGCCTTCATTGCAGTTTAGATTTCTTCCTTTAATACCATCAGTTCTTCTTCTTCTTTTTTTTAAAGGTTTTTATTGTGGATTGAAAGTTTACAGGGCAGATCATCAGTTTTACATTCAACAAATTATATAGTAATTAATCATTAATCAATATAATCATTACAATGATTATATGATTACAATCCACTCCATGTACCATCAGTTAACAGTAATTCTCTCTATTAATTTTCTATCTATTTATTTCTATTTAGCTCTCTCTCTCTCTCTCTCTCTCTCTCTCTTTTTTTAAACACTCAGGCATATATATTAATTTACCACCAAAGGGCACATTCTGCAAGTCTG
>NW_006408589.1:10865243-10868542 GCF_000296735.1 Chrysochloris asiatica | reverse complement strand
GTAAAGATTTACACCCTCGGAAACCCTATACAGGGTCGCTATGGGTCGGAACCGACTCGATGGCACATAACAACAACAACAACCACCTTGAGTATAGGTCAAGTTCATCAAACTGTACCAATTTACTCATGTTTTCTTTATTAAAAATTGTTTTGTTCTTCTTCTGTTTTTTTTCATCTTCCTCTAGTTGAGTTCTGATTATCAAGCCATCGAGGCTAGGTCAAGTGGGTACTATCTGCAACTTTGGCGCTTCCTCTCACTTCATATCAGCTGGATGCTTCACTCTCATGTCTAGCCCCTGTGGCTATGTCCTTGTCCATGGACTTAGGTGTCTCCAGGTCTCACCACACTTTGAATCAATCAGCCTTTCCTCTTCTTTCTCAGGTCAATGGAAGTCTATGCAACATAGTTGAGCTCAGCCCATTTCTTCATTTCTGCCTTTTCCCCTCTTTCACTCACCAGCACCCAATGTGGTCTTCAGCAAGCTTACATGCCTGCTCATGTGTTCCCTTTGAGTTTCAGTCTTACGGGGGCGGGGGGGGTTGTTTTGAAGGGACATGATTGCTTGCCTCGATGGCTTCCTGACGAACAACTTGCTTATTCTTATAGTAGCCAGTCATACTGCCATTTTTGTTTTGGGTTTTTCCTGATGATCTTTCTTTGAAGATGTATCTTCTGTTGCTCTAAGCTGTTCTAGGCTGGTCTGCTTGTTAATACCTTCAGTTCTTGATCAAAATCTACCCTTTTGAAATGGTTGAGCATCAACCAACTTTTGGAGTTCAGTGCCTCTGTGTATTCCTTCCATCTTCCTTTGATGCTTTGGCTTCATTGAATATTTTGTCCACAGAATCCTTCAATAATGCAAGTCAAGAACTGAATTTTTTTCTTCAGTTCTTTCAGCTTGACAAAGGGAGCATCTTCTTCCTACTTGGTTTTCTAACTCCAGTTTAAGACTTGATTTTGTCTTCTCAAGCTATCCGTAATTTTCTCTTCAGCTCTTTTACTTCTTTATTCCTTTAGTTCCTTTATCTTTACGCACAAGAGGAAGTTTCTGAGTCTCTTCTAACATCCGTTTTCATCTTTCCTTTCTTTCCTGTGTTTTAAATGTTCTTGACATCATAACACAACCCTTGTGGTTTTTATCACTAATATCTAGTGTATCAAATCTATTCTTCCACAATCTGTTCTTGAGATGGTCTCTAAATTCTGGTGGGATATATGCAAGGTCCTATTTTGTCTCTTGTGGACTTGTTTTAATATTCTTCAGCTTCAGTTTGAACATGCACATAAACAATTGATGGTCTGTTGCACAGGCTGCCCTGGCCTTGGCTGAAGATATTGTGCTGCATCATCTCTTCCCACAGATATAATCAGTTTAATTTATGTGTATTCTACCCACATGCATAGTCAATATTTATGTTGTTAAAAAAAAAAGTTTTGTAATGACTAAGTCACTGGTCTTGTAAAATCCTATCATGTGATCCCCAACATCATTTCTATCACCAAGCTATATTTTCCAATTACTTATCCATCCTGTTTGTTTCCAGCTTTCACATTCCAATCACCAGTAATTATCAGTGCATTTTGATTGGACGTCTCATCTATGTCAGACTGAAGAAGTTGGCAGAAGTTGGCACTGGCTTTAGAGGTTGTTGTGTAAATTTGAATAACATTTGTATTAACTGGTCTTCCTTGTAGGCATATTATCCTGCCACAGTCAGCATTGTACTTCAAGATAGATGTTGAAGTGCTCCTTTTGATGATGAATGTGATTCCAGTCCTTTTAAATTTTTTGTTCCTGGCATAGTAAACTATAAGACTGTCTGACTCAAAATACCCAATATCAGTCAATTTCAGCTCAATAATGGCTAGGATATCAGTGTTTATGAATCCCATTTCATTTTTAATGACTTCTGATTTTTCCTAGATTCATACTTTGTACATTCCACAATCTGATTATTAACATATGTCTACAGCTATTTCTTTGTATTTTGCATTGTGCATCATCAGCGTCAAGGTTCTGAAAACTTCGCTACATTCAAGTCACTAAGGTCAACTCTACTTTGAAGAGACATATTTTACCCAGTAGTATTTTGAGTGTCTTTCAGCTTAAGGGGCTCATCTTCTGGCACTGTATCTGACAATGTAGCATTGCTTTCATAAGGGTTTCCCTAAATAACCATTCAGAAGTGGTAAGCTTCTCTGTCTTCCTATTCTGCCTTAGTCTGGAAGCTTCACTGAAACTTGTCCCTGCTGGTATTTAAAATCCCAGTGACATAGCTTCCAGCATCACAGCCACATGGCAAACTGACAGACGAGTAAGTGCATATAAGAAGTATTATACAATATTTTTTCTTTTGTGACTGGCTCATTTCTCTCATATTGTGTTTTCACCCATGGTGTAGCAGGGCTTCATTTCTCTCTCTCTCTCTCTCTCTCAATCTTTCTCCTGTTTTTTGTTTTTGTTTTTTAACTATTAATTGCGTGAAGGTTTACAGAGTACATCATCAGTTTTGCATCAAGGAAACCACATACTTTGTTTCGTTACAATGATTGAAATCCACAGCTGTTATCACACTTCTTCTATATGGTTCAGATTTCCATTCTACCCTCCTTCCCAACTCCTCTGAACTTTGTCCTCAGGTAGATGTTGCCCTTTTGATCTTGAATTGTTGACTATTCCATCTTGAGCATACCTCACTAGTGGTGTTCCCTCTAGATACCTATTCACTGCTTGGTTGAAAATTTTGTCATGAGCTTGAGTTCCAATCCAGATGTGAAGGGTGGGCAAGAGCCATACTCTTGGCTTTTTCCAAGTCTCTCTCTGACCACTGAGAACTTCATTTCTCTTTGTCACAGAGTCAATCCATTGTATGTATGTGCCAATTTTTTTTTTATTCTTTCATCTTTTGATGGACATTTAGATTGTTTCTACATCTGGCTATTGTGAATACTGTTTCAATGAATATGTATATGTATTTGTTTGTATTCTTTCTTTCAATTCTTCTGGATATATGTCTACAAATCAAATTGTTGGATTGTATGGTAATTCTCAGTTGATCTTTGAGCACTCCTTCAAGCTGTTTTCAACAATCCTTCAAACTGTTTTCAAACTATTTTACATTCCCACCAACAATGGATGAGGGTTCCAGTTTTTCCACATGCTAATCAATATCTGTTGATTTCCATTTTTTAAAATTTTTATCATAGCCATCTTCTTAGGGGTGAAGTGATGTCTCATTGTATTAAGATTTGCATTTCTCTAAGCTCACTGTCTGCTCCTTGGAAACCCTATGGTC
>NW_006408589.1:10863073-10864823 GCF_000296735.1 Chrysochloris asiatica | reverse complement strand
CCAAGGAATGGCTGGTGAGTTTGAACTGCCAACATTGTTGTTCAAACTGATCTTGCAGTCCAGCTCATATTGTGCAGAGATACACCAGGAATTTCATGAATAGAAGTTCTCAATTTTAACATAGTCCAAATTTTTACTGTTAGTATTTTGTGATTAATGCTCTAATCAAGAAATCTTTGCCTAAAGATATTCTCCCATGAATACTGTAGTATATATTTCCCTTAAGAAGCTTGTTTTCACATTTAAATCTACAATGCACTTGAAATTGTTTTGCATAATGTGAGGATTAGATAAAATCCCATTTTACCAAATGGGTGATCATTATCTCCTATTGATGAAGAGTAATTTTGAAAGACCCTTCACTTTATACTCCCTTTCACCTTGTCATAAAACATGAACATTCATGTGCATGTCTTCTACTTATTTAAAATGCAAAGTTTTTCAATTTTAAAAGATTTGCTAGTTTCTTTTTCAAATATTGTTTTTGGTTAAAAAAATTTTTTCCCAAATAGTATTTATTTTCTCTGCAAGGTCCTTTACATATTTGAAATGCACTTTGTAACACTGTCTTTAGAAGCTGTGGTGGCTCAATGGTTAAGTGCTTAACTGCTAACTGCAGAGTTAGCATTCCAACACACCTAGCTACTTCACAGGAGAAAGACCTGGTTATCTGCTCCAGCAAGGATTCCAAACAAGTTCTACTCTGCCAAATGCGGTTACTGTGAGTTGGAATTACTTGATGGTACTCAGCAACAGCAACAAACAAATATCAGGTTGTTACATTATGTCAGATTCTTGGAACATTAATTATTCAGTTTGTTGTGTCTGCTGGTTCCTCCCACAGTGGGTTCCTTTCCCATGTGGTTATAATGTTTTTATATGAGCTTATCTTCAATGAGCATTCTGTGTTGTGTGTATGTGTGTAGAAGAGTCTCCATACAACATCAGTTTTGACTTAATGCATAAGGATTTATTTTTCTATCATGCGAGTTCTGCTGTTCCCTTCCAAGCAATGAGTCATTAACCCAGCTGTTTCCATCTAGTGGCTAAATCATCTCAAGATGCAGCTGCTGCCACTGTCACTGAGGAAAGAGAAGGTAGAGCAAGAGAGCTCATGTCTGCTTCTGCCCAGAAGTGACAGTTAACACATCCACTTGTATTACAGTGTCCAGAAATAGTCACCTGGTCCTGCTAACTGCAAATGATCTGGAAAATGTGGAGGAGCTTGTGGATATTTGGCTAATAGTAAACGACTCTGCTCCTCTGGTCACCTAATATTCTTTTGTCTCCTTCTTCCCAGTCATACCATGGCTGTTGTTAAATGTTGTTGAGTGAGTTCCAACTCACAGTGACCTTGTATAGGGATTCCGAGGAGTGGCTGGTGGGTGAGAACTGCTGACTTTGTGGCTAGCCATCTAGAGCTTATCCTACAGCACCACATGAAGACTACTTCCCAGTCGTGTTGTTGTTGTTAGGTGCCATTGAGTCGGCTCCAACTTACAGCGATCCTATGCACAGCAGAATGAAATACTGCTTAGCCCTGTGCAATCCTCACAGTTGTGAGGCAATTGAGCCCATTGCGATTGCCATTGTGTCAGTGCATGTCCTTGGGGATCTTCCTTTAGTTCACTGACCTTCCACTTAATCAAGCATGATTTCCTTCTCTAGGGACTGAAACCTCCTGATAATATCTCTGAAGTATGAGAGACAAAATAGTCCCATCATGGCATCTAAGGAGCATTCTGGCTCT
>NW_006408589.1:10860165-10862708 GCF_000296735.1 Chrysochloris asiatica | reverse complement strand
TATGATGAGGTCTGCTATAAACAGTCAGTCAATTGAAAGGAAGTTTCCTCTGGAGTGTGGCCTGTTTCCAATATATTGGACACTCAGGCAAAGCTTGTTTGTTCTCTGCTTGGTCTAGATCTTGTACATGGCTTGTCCTCCAACACTTGGCATTTTGGACTTGAGCTCTATTATCTGCCAAACATGGGAGTCATCAGCAGCCTGCCTTTTTACCTGCTGGACCTCCATGCCCACCAGTTTGCCAGCCTGCCATCTGACCTGCCAATTTTGATTTATCAGTCCTGCAGCTACATGAGGCAGAAGCTATTATCTTAATATTTAACCCACGAACTTGGGACTGACCACCTCTAGAATTATGTAACCCATTACTTTGATATAAATCTCTCTTCATCTGTACATATATAAAACTCACAGGTTTTGCTTCTCTAACAGTATTTACTTTTGTTCCCTTTAGTTCTTGCACTTCTCCTCATGTCTTTGCCTGCCTTCATCATTCTTCTGTCAAAGTCTCTCTTGTACATTGCCTTCCCCATCACCCAAGTTACAGGTGTCTATCCTCCAGCCAGTGAATTACTACTTCCCCTTCCTCCCACCTCTGGTAACCATCAAATAACATTTCTTTTGGTGTGGAAACCTTTTCTTGACTATTTACAATACTGATCTCATACAATATTTGTTCTTTTGTTAATGACCTCCAGGTTCATCCACGCTATGAGGTGTTTTGCAGAGTCATCATTATTCTTCAGCATTGCATATTGCACTGTATGTATGTATCAAAGGTTGTTTATCCACTCTTCTGCTGATGGGCATTTAGAATGTTTCCATATTTATGCTATTGCTTCCATGAACATTAGTGTGCATACATCTACTCATGTCGTATCTCTTGTTTCTTGGGGATGTACCATGTAGAGGGGTTGCTGGGTCATATGATATTTCTATTTCCAAATTTTAAATGTAGTGCCATACCATTTTCCATAGTGGTTGCACCATTTCATAGTCCTCCCACCAGTATAGGAGGGTTCCAATCACTCCATGTCCTTCCCAACATTTGCTACTTTCTGTTTGCTTTTTTTTTATTTTAATTTTTTAATTTTGCTATTCAGGATGGGTGAGATGATATCTCATTGTTTTCTTAATGTGTGTCTCTTTAATAAGTAATGATGTGGTGTTGTAGGATAAGCCCTGGACTTCTAACCACAGGGTTGGTGATTCAAACCCACCAGTCACTCCTTGGAAACTCTATACAGGGTCACTATGAGCTGGAATCGACTCAACTGCACTAACTAACAACAATGAGTAATGATAGTGAATATTTCTTCTAATGTGTTTTGGCCTCCTGAATGTCTTCTTTGGTGAAGTGTCTGTTTATGTCCTCTGCCCATTTTTCAATTGGCTTATTTCCCTTTTTCTTCTTGAAGTATTGAAAATTTCTATGAATATTAGAGATTAGTCCCTTCTTTGAAAACTACAGTTATATTTGATAGTGTATTTATGCCATGCATTGGAGCGCCTAGGTTTGTCCCTATGTTTTCATTGACTATATTTGTAGTTATAGGTGTTACATTTAGGTCTTTGATCCATCTTGAGTTCATTTTTGTATATAGTGTGAGAAATGGGTCTTGCTTAATTCTTCTGAAAATAGATATCCAGTTTTGCCAGCACCATTTGTCAGGGAGACTGTCTTTTTCCCACTTTATGTGTTTTGGCCCTTTGTCAAAGATCAACAGACCATAGATGGAAGGGTTTACTACTGTATTCTCAATTCTGCTCCATTGATCTATGTGTCTTTAGTTGTACCAGTACCAGGCTGTTTTGATCACTGTGGCTGTATAGTAGGTTTTCAGATCAGGAAGTGAGAGGCCTCCTACTTTGTTCTTATTTAGTGATGCTTTATTTATCCACTGTCTCTTTCCTATCCATACAAAGTGGGCGATTCATTTTTCCACCTCTTTGAATAATGATGTTGGCATCTAGATTGGGATTTCATTATATTTACAGATCACTTGGTATGTTTTGTTGTTGTTAAGTGCCTTTGAGTCAGTTCCGACTCATAACCGATCGTGTACAGAGTTTCTGAGGAGTGGCTGGTAAATTTGAACTGCCAAACTTGCCGTTGAAATTGACCTTGCAGTCCAATGTATTATCCACAGCGCCACACCAAGACTCCGGATCACTTTGTATAGTATTGATGTTTTCACAATATTGTTATTGTTGTTGTTAGGTGCCATTGAGTTGGTACTGACTCATAGTGACCCTATGCACAGCAGACTGAAATACTGCCCGATCCTGGGCCAACCTCACTACTGTTGCCACGCTTGAGTCCATCGATGCCGCCACCTGGTCAATCCATCTCATTGAAGGTCTTCCTCTTTTTCTCTGACCCTCCACTTTACCAAACATGATATCCTTCTCCAGTGACTGGCCCCTCCTGACAATATGTCCGAAGTATGAGAGATGAAGTTTGTCCATCTTGGTCTCCAAGGAGAACTCTGGCTGCACTTCTTCCAAAACGGATCTGTTGGTTCTTTTGGAAGCCCATGGCA
>NW_006408589.1:10850937-10858486 GCF_000296735.1 Chrysochloris asiatica | reverse complement strand
TGGACTTCTTTTCATTTTCTTCAGCTTCGCTTTGAATTTGCATATGAGTAATTGATGGTCTGTTCCACAGTCTGCCCCTGGCCTCGTTTTCATTGATGATATGGAGGTTTTCCACCATCTCTTTCCGCAGATGTAGTCAATTTGATTTCTATGTAGTCCATCTGGTGAAGTCCATCTGTATAGTCATCTCTTATGCTGTCTGAAGAAGGTATTTGAAATGAACAAATCCTTGGTTTTGCAGAATTCTATCATGCGTTTTCCAGCATCATTTCTATCACCAAGGCCATATCTTCCAACTACTGATCCTTCCTCTTTGCTCCCAATCTTTGCGTTCCAATCACCAGTAATGATCAATACATCTTAATTGCATGTTGATCAATTTCAGATTGAAGAAGTTGGTAGAATTCTTCTATTTCTTTCTCATTGGCTTTGGTGGTTGGTGCATAAATTTGAGTAATAGTGGTTTTAACTGGGTTTCCCTGTAGGTGTGTGGATATTATCCTATTACAGACAGCATTGTACTTCCTATCTATGTGTACAATATATTCTTCCATTTTTGTAGGTCTCTTTTGATTTCTTTAAATAGTGTTTTGTAGTTTCCTTTGCATGGATTATTTTGTTTCTCTGGCTAGATTTATTCCTAAGTAATTAGTCTTTTGGGTGGCTATTATAAATGGTATTGTTTTCCTGATTTCCTTTACAGAACTCTCTTTATTGATTTAAAGGAATCCAACTGATTTTTGCATACTGATTTTGTATCCTGCCACATTGTCGAATCTTTCAATACTTTCCAATCATTTTGTCATTGAGTAATTAGGATTTTGTATGAATAGGCTCATACCATCTGCCAATAAAGAGAGCTTTACTTTGTTGTCAGTTTGGATCCATTTAATTTCCCTTTCTTGCTTTATAGCCATGGCTAAGATTTCCAGCACAATATTGAATAGGAATGGGGATAAAGAGGATTCTTTTCTGGTCCTGGTTTGCAAGGGGAATGCATTCAGTTTATCTCCGTTAAGAGTATTGTTGGCTATTGGTTTAGTATGTTGCTATTTTTGTTGTTGTTAAGTGCTGTTGAGCTGGTTCTGACACATAACAACTCTGTATAGGGTTTGCAAGGAGTAGCTAGTGGGTTTGAACTGCTGACTTTGGTTAACATTCCAGAGTTTATCCTATAGCATGCATCAGGAGTTTTGTATATGTGCCCCTAATATGTTGAGGAATTTTCCTTCTATTCCTATTTTGTCAATTTTTATTTTTTAATTAAGAATGGGTGTTGGATATTGACAAATGCTTTTTCTGCATCAATTGATGTGATCATGTAGTTCTTTTCCTTTGTTTTATTTATGTGGTGAATTATGTTGATTGTTTTTCTAATATTGAATCATACTTGATTACCTGGTATAGATCCCACTTGGTCATGATATATTCCTTTTTAAAATAGTTTAGATTCCATTGGCAAGAATTGTGCTGAGAATTTTTGCATTTACATTCATGAGTAATATTGGTCTAGAATTTTCTTTTTTAGTGATGTCTTTTCCTGGTTTTGGTAACAGTGTTGTGCTCAATTCATCAAATGAATTCAGGTGTTTACCATTCTTTTCTATATTCTTGAATAGTTTAAGTAGAATTACTGTCAGCTCTTCTCTAAATTTTGGTAGAATTCACCAATAAAGCCATCTGGACCCTGGCTTTTTTGGAGGAGGTGGGGGAGTTTCTCTAAATAATTTCTTCTTTTGTTAAAGGTGTGTTTTTCTACTTCGGTCTGTGTTACTTAAGGTAGGTGTGTTTCTTCTAGATTATCAATACTTTTTGTAGTAAAATTCTTCAGACTGCTGATGTGTGCCATTGAGTCAGTTCCAACTCATAGAGATACTGTATAGGGTTTCTGAGCCTGTAAATCATTACAGGAACAGAAAGCCTCATCTTTCTTCTGAGGAGCAACTGGTGATATGAACAGCTGACCTTGCAGTTGGTGGCACAACCCATAACTTACTATCCTACCTGTGCTTCTTACAATTCGTCATAGCATTCTATTATTTTTTATCTGTTGGGTACCCATTTCATTTTGTAGTCCTGTTATTTACATCTTCTATTTCTTTTGCTTTGTTAGATTGGCCAGCAATTTGCTGATTTTTATTAATCTTTTCAAAAAACCAACTACTTTCTATTGTTTTTCTGTTTCATTTATTTCTTCTGTAATTATTATTATTATTATTTCTTCTCCTGGCAGTAAACTTACTTTGTTCTTATTTTACTAATTGCTTAATTTGTTAGGTTAAGGTGTTGAATTTGATTTTTTTTTTTTTTTTGGATATGTATGCTTATTGCTGTAACTTGCTCTCTGTGTCCAAAGGTTTTGGTATGTTTTTGTTTGATTCAAGGAAAAAAAATTTTTTTCATTTTATTTTTCATTTGTTCTGTACCCAGTAGTCTTTTTTAAAAAGTTTTTATCATGAATTGAGTAATATTTACATGTGAGAACATTGGTTTTACACTCATTGTTTCATTGCAATGATTACAAACTCTTCCATGCATCCTCGTTCAACAGTACTTGCTTCTATTTCATTTTTTTTTTTTTTTCTTTTTTTTTGGATGCACGCAAAAACACTCAGGAATATATAATCATTTAAACAACCAAACAGCACATTCTGCAAGCTGCCTCCTGGTTGCCAGCACACAGCCTTTTTATTTCCATGAGTCTAGAGTCTTTAGCTGATCTCTCTCTCCATGTCCTCATCTCTGCCTCTCTGGTGTGCTGCTTCTCTGGATAGCTCGTGATATTTTTCCTTGATGGTTCTAGGGTCCACTGTTCTTGGACTTTAAGATTAACTGCTCCCCACTTTTAGTTATAAAACTTCTACCTTTACAGTTGTGACAATCGCAATTAGTCATGATGACAATTACTATTGAATCATAAGAATCTGATCCCTATCTCCTTTCACCAGACCAGTTTAGACAAAATGAAAACTATTCAGTGGAGATTCTACCTTCCTCTACACTCTCTGAAACTAAACTCCCTCTTGAAAACTTATAAACCAGTCACGTCATGCCTTTATAGTCCCCCCCCCCATTTTAGGTAGCCAATGTTTAAGTTGTCTATCTTTATCAACCCTGTGTGCAGAGGGGATAGGATTGATCCTTGATGTGAAGACACCTTCTCTCTCAGTTTGTATTTTGAGCTACTACATCCATAAGTAGAGGTCAAGTTCACCAAATTGTAGCAATTTATACTTGCTTCCATTATAAAAAATTTCCCCTTAACTTCCTCTAGTCGAGTTCTGATCATCAAGCCATCAAAGCTAGATCAAATGGGTACATGATAGAATTTTTCAAGACTAATGACTTGTTCATTATCAATACCCTTTTTAAACAACATAAAACATGATTATACACATAAACCTCACAAGATGCAAAATACAGAAATCAAACTGACTACATCTATGGAAAGAGACGGTGAAAATGCTCCATATAATCAGCCCAAATTAGGATGGGGCAGACTATGGAAAACAAAAGTTAACTGTTCAGATGCAAATTCAGGCTGAAGCTGATGAAAAATAAAATAAGTTCATGAGAGCCAAAACATGGTCTTGAACCTATCCCACTTGAATTTAGAGATAATCTCAAGAATAGATTTGATGCATTAGACATAAGCGGCGGAGAACCATAAATCTGTGGGATGGCATCAAAAATATCATGCAGGAAATACATTTTTAAAAAAGGTCATTAAAAGAAAAGACAAAAATAGATGTCCAAAGAGACTCTGAAACTTGCTGTCTAGTACAGAGATGATGAAGCAAATGGAAGAAATGAGGAGGTAAAAGAGTTGAACAAAAAATTTCAAAGGTCAGCTCAAGAAGATGAAGTTATATGTTATAATGAAATGTACAATGACCTAGAATTAGAAAACTAAAAAGAAAGAACATGCTAAAAGAACAAGCTGAAAGAATTGAAGAATAAAATCAAGCTTGGACTTCCATTATTGAAGTATTCTTTCAGCAAATTTTTGAATGATACACAAAATAGCAAAAAAAAAAAAAAAAAAAAAATGGAAAGAATACACCAAGTCACTGTACCAAAAACAAATGGCAAATGTTCAACCAATTATAGAGGTAACATATGATCATGACCCAATGATAGTAAAAGAAGTCCAAGGTGTACTGAATGTATTATTGGTAAAGACCAAGGCTCCAAGAATTGATGGGATACAAATAGAAATCTTTTATCAAACTGATACAGTACAGGAGGCACTCACTCATCTGTGCCAAGAAATTTGGAAGTCAGCCACATGGCCAACTGATTGGAAGCGATTGATATTTGCGCCCATTCCAAAGAGAGGTGACACAATGGAATGCAGAAATCAATAGACAATATCATTACTATCACATGCAAGGAAAATTTTGCAGAAGATAATTTTTTAAAACCTGCAATAGTACATTGACAGGGAATGAAGGATATCATTGCTGATGTCAGATGGATCTTGGCTGAAAGCAGAGAATACCAAAAAGATGTTTACTTGTGCTTTATTGACTATGCGGATGCTTTTAACTGTATGAATCATGACTAGCTATGGACATTGTTTCAGGGAATGGGTATTCCAGAAAACTTAATTGTGCTCATAGGGAATCTGTACATAAATCAAGAGGTAGGCATTTGAACAGAATAATGGAACACTGATTGTGTTAAAATCAGGAAAGATGTGCATCAGGGTTATATTCTCTCACCATTTTTATTTAATCTGTGTGCTGAGCAAATAATCCAAAAAGCTAGATTATATGAAGAATTGGCATCAAGATTGAAGGTCGAGTCATTAAAAAATCATCTTATTATAGACAGCATTGTACTTCCTTCTTTCACATTGTAATTGTTTGGGTCACAGACTGATTTCCCAGATCCTCTGAATTCATTCTTGTAGTTTTTTTTTTCTGTTCTGGATTCATCCATCTGTTGATAGAATTCCAACAATGGTGCTGCCACATATGTCAATTTATGGTTGTTGTCTGTTCTTGTTTGTTCTCAGTCCAAAGAACTACATTTAGGATATTTTGAAGCACTGGGTTGGCTTTGACAAAGTCCCTTAGCTTCTGTTTATCCTGGAATGTTTTTATTACACTGTCATATCTGAAAGACAGCTTTGCTGGGTAGACGATTCTTGGTTGGCAGTTTTTTTTTTTTCTTTTAGGATTTTATATTTGCCTCCCCATTGCCTTCTTGCCTGCATGGTTTCTGCTGAAAGATCAGAGCTTAATCTTATTTTGTTGCCTTTATAAGTGATACTTCTCTTTTCCCTAGCTACTTTCAGGGGTCTCTTCTTGTCTTTGATTTTGGAGAGCTTGATTATGATATGCTTTGGTGATTTTCTTTTGGACTCTATCGTTCCTGGGTTTTTTCTTTGTTTTGTTTTTTTTTTTGTTTGTTTGTTTTTTAACTTCTTTTCGTTTTTCAGGATGTTATGGAAAGTTTCTTCCTGTAACTCTTCAATTGTCTCCTCCATGGTCTTCTGTGATTCTTCCTGTTCCAGAATTCCAATAATTCTCAAGTTATTCCTCTTCATGTTGTCCCACATGAATCTTGGACTTCCTTCAGATTTTTAAAAATCCTTTTTTATGCTTGCTCTTCTATATTAGCAGTATTGAGAGATTTGTCTTCCAGCTTATTGGTTCCAGCTTCCATCTCTTCAATTCTACTCCTTTGCCCTTTCAGTTTATTGCCCAATTCTGATATTTTATTATTAATCCTTTGGACCTATTTTTGCAGGGTTTGTATTGTTTCTAATGCTGTATCTATCTTATTTAATTGTTCCTGTAGTGCTTTCCTGATTTCTTCCTCTATATCATTTGTCTCAGTTACTCTATCTATTTGGCTACAAATCCCACCAGCAGTAAGCTGTCGATCTTTCTAAATACTCCTTTGTATGTAGTTGTGTTCTGGGACCATCTCCTGAACCTGCTTCATCTGGTATTGCGTTATTGCTTGTGGAGATCTGCACAGCACTTCTCCCTAATTTGCCAGTAAGCCCCATTTCCCTCCATATATCAGCATTGTATTTCAAGATAGATCTTGAAACACTCTTTCATTTACATGATCATAATGAAGGACTCAAATTATGTTTGCTGAGTTTGGGGATCAAATGAAGTCTGAAGGAACAAGATAAGGGCTCCAGTGTGGATGTGGCAAGGTTTTACAATGAAATCCTCATAAGACAACCATTACTACCCTAGAAGAATGAGCAGGAGCATTGCAATGAAAAAAAATATTCCTCCATGTAACTTTCCTGGGCATTTTCTGTTTTCAATTTTCTTAAAACTTCTTACAAACTCTCATGAAGTACTGTTTCAAGAAAATTTATCTCACTGGAATCCTTTTTTAAAAAGCCACCATGACTTTATGAGCTGACCTTTGTACTTTCAATCTAATTGTCCCAGAAGATCGCTTCTGAAACCACTGGTTTGATTAGACTTCTTCAAAAGTTAACCTACAAAGACTAAATATCATGCAAGAAAGTAAAAGGTCATTAAGAAGACGGAAAGGAAAGAAGAGAACAAAGTATATGTCACTAAAGACTAAAACTTGCTCTTGAATGGAGTAGCTAAAGTGAATGGAGGAAATGATGAAGCAAAAAAGCTACACAGGAAACTTCAAAGAGCAGAATAATAAGAAGAGTGAAAAGGGAAGTCCATCTCCTGATCACATCTACCTGGAGGTAATCAGAAAGCATAAAAAAATACCAAAGCATACATTCATCTAAGTATTAAGGACACAGGCAACTACTGAATATGCCCAAGAAACAGATGACCATCTCTGGACACGTCCAGGAACAAGATAAAGTGATTGAGACAAATGAGCTGCAGGTAGGCCCCAAAAGAAAACCACCAAGACATATCATAGTCAAGCTCTATAAAATTAAATACAAGGAGAATCCTGAAAGCAGCCAGGGAAAAGAGAAGTGTTACTTACAAAGGTAAGCAAATAAGATTAAGCTCTGATCTTTCATCAGAAACCATGAAGGCAAGAAGGCAATGGGGAGACATATATAAAACACTGAAAGAAAAAACCTGCCAACCAAGAATCATCTACCCAGAAAGCTGTCAATTAAATACAACAGTGTAAAAAAATATTCTAAGATAAGTAGAAGCTAAGGGACTTTGTCAAACTTGACCAGTGCTTCAAAACACTCTAAATGGAGTTCTTTGGACTGAGAACCAACAAGAACAGACAGCAACAAGAGATTGACATATGTGGCTATACCACCCAGAACTCAGTTGACAGGTAGAAGAGTCCTGAATAGAACAAGAACAAATTCAGAGGACCTCAGAGGTTAGACTATGATCAAAACAATTGCAGTGTGAATGAAGGGGAAAATATAGAAACAGATATCCAGGTGGTGAGGAGGTCAGTTAGATTGTAGGATAAAACAGACTGTTTTAAATGGAGGAAAAAAAAATGGAATATAGGGGTAACCTCAAAGAAAATTAATACTTCACAACATATCAAGAAAATGAAAATACAAAAAGAACATGGAAACATTAAAACTATGAAGAAACTAACA
>NW_006408589.1:10822828-10827633 GCF_000296735.1 Chrysochloris asiatica | reverse complement strand
GTTGAAGAGCAAAGATGTCAGCTTGAGGACTAAGGTGTGCCTGACCCAAGCCATGGTATTTTCGATAACCTCATATGCATGCAAAAGCTGGACAGTGAATAAGGAAGACCATAGAAGAATTCATGCCTTTGAGTTATGGTGTTGGAGAAGAATATTGAATGTGCCATGGGCTGCTAAAAGAACCAATAGATCCATTTTGGAAAAAGTGCAGCCAGAGTGCTCCTTAGAGGCCAAAATGGCCAAACTTCATCTCTCATACTTCAGACATATTGTCAGAAGGGACCAGTTGCTGGAGAAGGATGTCATGTTTGGTAAGTTGGAGGGTCAGAGAAAAAGAAGAAGACCCCCAATGAGATGGATTGGCCAAATTGCAGCGTTGATGGACTCAAGCATGGCAACAGTAGTGAGGTTGGCCCAGGGTTGGGCCTTATGTTGTGCATAAGGTGGTTATGAATTGGGAGTGACTCGGTGGCACCTAACAACAACAAACAACAATGGCTTGTAGTTGTGAACATTTTTTCATAATTGCCAGTGATTATCAATACATATTTGATCAATTTCATATTTGATCAATTTCGGAGTGAAGAAGTTGGTAGAATTCTTCCATTTAATTGTCATTGGCTTTCGTGGTTGGTGTGTAAATTTGAATAACAGTATTATTAACTGGTCTTCCTTGTATGCGTATGGATATTATGCTATCACAGACAGCATTTTACTGCAAGACAGACCTTGATATGATCATTATGACGATAAATGCGACACCATTCCTTTTGAATTTGTCATTCCCGGCATAGTAAACCATATGATTATCAGACTCAAATGGCCAATACCAGTCCATTACTCACTAATGCCCAGAGTAATGGTATTTATGTGTTCTATTTCATCTTTGACAATTTCCAATTTTCCTAGATTCATACTTCGTACATTCTATATTCTGATTATTAATGGATGTTTACAGCTGTTTTTCTTCTTTTTGAGTTGTGTCCCATTAGAAAATGAAGGTCTTGAAGGCTTTACTCCTTTCCTTTCATCATGGTCAACTCTACTTTGAGGAGGCAACTCTTCCCCATTGTATTTTGAGTGCCTTCCAACCTGACGGGCTCATCTTCCTACATTATATCTGACAGAATTCTGGTGCTCTTTAAACATGTTTCCATATTCAATATCCTGGTGCTGGCAGTGCTTCACTGCTATTCATAAGGTTTTCAGTGATTAAATATTTGGAAGTAGTCTGTCATTCCTTCTTCCTAGTCTGTCTTTGTCTGGAAGCTCCACTGATGCCTGTCTACCATGGGTGGCCCTGCTGGCATTTAAAATACCTATGGCCTAGCTTCAAGAATTATAGTAACATGCAAGCTACCACAATATGACAAACTGACAGAAAAGTGGTGATCTGTCTTATAGACTCTTTAAATATTTGTAGACCAAGATGAGATTACACTATGAAAAAGGAAGTAGGGGAGAGGACAATAAGGAAGTGAAGTTAATAATTATTGACTGCCCACTGTGCCAGGCACTGTGTAATCAGCAGTGACACAATACACATCATATTCAATGTATAACAATGCTCTGAGGTACATTCCCAGTATTATCCCCATCTTACAAATTCTTACAAATAAGAACACTGTCTGCTAATCTCACAGTCAGCAGTTCGAAACTACCAGCTGTTCCATGGGAGAAAGATGAGGCTTTCTGCTCCTGTAAAGATTTACAGCCTCGGAAACCCTGTACAGGATCACTATGAGTCGGAACCGACTCCACGGCACATGACAACAACAAAAAGCATCACACTATGAAGAGTGCTGGAATGTGACCCCCTAATTCTCTGATTCTAGATCCTCAATTTTCAATTATTCGAAGAAGGAGAGCTAAGGACATAGGATAGACCAATGCAATATGGGTGGTGAAGGAATTGATGAAAATAACCACACAGATATTGTCCGTGTGGTCTTGCATGGAAGATGGTGTTACAGTCTCAAATGAGGTTAGCTGAGGCAGCAAGAAGACTGAGGGCATTGGGAAGAGGGCCCCAAAAAAGATATTACCAGGCTGCACAAGGCACTATCACTTGACCTTTGGCTCTTTGGGTTATACCAGTTTTTCATTGAACCATTCCTCATTGAATATGAACTCTTACAAACCCAGTTTCTTTCTTCTCACTGACCTGACCCCTTACAGAGCTCACAGTGTCACCCAGCCTGTCAGCCTGATGCCACGCCTGGCTACAACAATCATGCCTGCTCAGCATTCCCACACATGGATATCATTTTCTAGAATGGAGTGCAGAAAATGATGTTGTTGTTTTTTTCTGTGTTGATAACATCCCCACAATTAAGGGGGTGGGGAAAAGCAAGGAACTGATATTTTACAAGGTCATGCTTCATTTTCCTTGCTTGATGTGGCCCAAAGCTAAGGACTTGGTTTTTAAGAAGTCAGTGAGAGGCTGGGGGCTGAGCAATCTGGTGAAGTCTGTGCCCTGGGATTTTGCTGAGTATTTTGCAGAATCTCCATCAGTAGGAGAATATAAAATTGCACAGAGAAATGGTTTAACACCCACCCAGCTAGTGAATATTTGTCAGATCAATTGAGGGCTAATTCTTAGTGTTCCCTGTTGTATTTCCTAACACTCTGGGACACTCAGCTGAACTATCTATTAAGAATATCTTTCTGAGTCACTTGTGTTAGATTATAGGCTATAAACTACTTATTGCTGCCCATATACCATAAATATAAAGCAATCATTTTTAATGCAGCAGCTGTTGGACTGCCTTCCCCAAGATGCCTTGCCGAGGCACCCATGTGTTGCTGTTTTCTCCTTCATCAAGTGCATGCCTGATTGTTTTTCTGCTCCACTGCATACCACCCACGTTGGGGGATGTGGGGGAAGGGATAAATTTTCCTTGCAGAGCTTTGTTTGGACACAAGATTTCTAAAAAATCCAAAAGGATTTGAAGATGTAGGAAAGCAATTTAAGTTCTGTGAGACCTGATGACTCAAGTCCTTATCACAGCCTCTATTTTCTTTAAAGGACCTTGGAAGACCAAGTATTTTCTGACCTCTTGCATGAAATGTGAGATTCTATTTACTGATTCAATAATTCTTTATTAAGGATCAACAATGGAACAATGCTAGATGTTGGGAATGTAAGACAGATATAAAGAGAGTTTGCCATCAAGTCAGTTCTAACTCACGGTGACCCCATGTACAAAAGAGCAGAATTCTGTCAGGTCCTGTATAATTCTCCCAATTACCAGCATGTTCAAGGCCACTGTTGTAGCTAATATTTTAATTCATCTCATTGACGGTCTCCCCAATCTTACTCACATGATGTCCTCCTCCAGCAACTGATCTCTCTTAATGACATGCCCTGGTGTGGCGCTGTGGGTTAATGCACTGGACTGCAAATTCAGATTGAACCACAAGGTCAGCAATTTAAGCTCACCAGTCCTTCCTTGGAAACCCAATACAGGGTCTCTATGGGTCGGAACCAACTTGACGGCACTTAACAACAATGACATGTCCAAAGCAAGCAAGTCTGACAATGTACTGTGATCTATAAGAGTTTCATTGACTTATTTTCAGTCTGTTGCTGTTATTAAGTGCCTTTAGGTCAGTTCTGACTCATAGTGACCCTGTCTAGAGTTTCTAAGGAGTGATTGGTGGGTTTGAATTTCCATTCTTGTGGGTAACAGCCCTGTGCATATCCACAGTGCATGCCAGGATTTCTTTCAAAAGTATATCACCAGGCTTTTTCTTTTTCCTATTCTGTCTTAGTATGGAAGCTCCAATGTACACCATCCACTGTACACCATGGGCGACCTTGTAGGTATCTTAAATATGAGAGGGATAACTTTTAGGTTCAAGGAAACTTGCAAGGCACCACAATGTGACAAACTGACAGATGGGTAGTTGTGAGGTTATGTTGTTGTTGTTGTTAAGTGCCATCGAGTCAGTTCTGACCCATAGTGACCCTGTTTAGGGTTTCCAAGGAGTGACTGGTGAGCTTGAACCACTGACTTTGCAGTTCAAACGGCTTTGTAGTCTGGCGCATTAACCCACAGCACCACATCAGGACTCCTGTGAGATTATAAAGGTGAGCAAAAATTGACATGGTGCCTGTTCTCCTGAATCTTAACATCTAATGGAGAAGACAGACTGATCCAATATAAATTGTAATATAGGATATGGTGGGAAAATGTAAGGAACTAATAAGATGCCTACCTAATGATGCAAAACTATTTGCCTCCGTAGCATTTGAGTTGAGGTCCAAAGGGTAACCAGGCAAGGGAAAGAGGGTGAAGGAGAATGGGGAAGACACATACAAGAAGACATAAAAATACATGCAAAGTCTGGGCAGTGAGAAAGAGTATGGTGTTGTGGGACATAAACTGAAAGCTCCAAAATGGTGGCATCAGTGTTAACTCAGGAGAAGTGCTTTTTCCACTCCTCTCTATCCCTCTCTTCTAGCATATATTCCTCACCTTGCAGACCAAGGATTTATGTTCCCACAGATCAGTCATGTATCTACTAAGGAGTAGCAGGCAACCGGGGCCTAGCCGATTTTCTCTGAGTCTCCCATGGAGATAAAACTCTCCTCATACAGCACCCTCCCTTACTGCTTGGAATATGAGGCTTGATTACCACATAATATAAAAAGAGATCCTGAATTCCAATCCCATATATAAAAATGTCACTGTCCTAACCAGCCGCCACTGGAGACAGCTATCATGTCCTGTAACTTTCTCTGTCAGTAAGCCATCTCTCTTCCTTTTTCTTTTCTATAATAAACTAATGTTGCTCAGATT
>NW_006408589.1:10815872-10822663 GCF_000296735.1 Chrysochloris asiatica | reverse complement strand
GAGGGGAGGAAATCCCAGGGTGCCATTGGCCTCCAAGTGTGGTCCCATGAAAACATAGGGACTAGCTGATGAGTATGGGAATACCCTTAAAATGCCACTTCTACAGGGAATTGGGGTCTTTAAGGATAAGAAAGCCTCTGAGGCACTGGTTGCCTTGGTAACCTGGCCCTTGCTATGTGCTATGCAGTCACTACTAAAATGGAAGTGACTATGCAGCTGGAAGATAGAAGACTTAAAGATGACATGGTGGCACACACAGGCCAGCACAACCATGGTTCTGGCCACCTGCCTGCAAACATCAGACTCCACCATATAAACCGTGGCTTGTTGCCCAGGGAAAGTCAAGGGGTGGTGCTCACCTAGTCAGTGAGTATGCACCATAATCAGGAAAGCAGTTGGGATCCCAAGTAATGGGACCTGCTGGAATCCTTGACAGTATCAGAGAAGGATGATTTAGGGAAGGAAATAGACATCCCCCATCTAGAAGCATGACCAGTCCTAGTTAGCAAGGTTAAAATAAGCCAGTCCCGTCCAGCTAGTGTGGACCCCGCTGATTTGCAGGCCCCTAAGAGGCGGCAGCATGTCAATTCTCCTGAGCTGGTGGAGTTAGATCAGCAAAAGAGGAGGGAGTCTGCTTCTGCTTGGCTCCTCCACCTGTAGGGATGTGAGGGTGGAGGACATAGTACTCACTGGCCTTGAAATATCTAATTTGGTCTCTGTAACCATCCACCAGGCACCATGGCAGTGTCTTTATGCTGCAGCGAATGAGGACCAGACAGTGCTTCTTTTGGTTTGGATTATAACTGCCTGTGAGACTGTCAGGCTGAATGAGGGAGACATCCCAGCTTCTTCCACAAGTTGGACAGCTATAGAGGAAGTGCATAGAGTGATTAGAGAGCTAGGGATGACACATGCAGTATATACAGAACATTATCAGTGTCCCAGTAATGAGCTTCTCACAGTCATTTTGAAAGGTGTTATTTTACCATCAACTCCTAACCAGAGGTATGGAGCACTAGTGTCTATATTAACCCCAATGGTGGGACAGCTGGTATCCTGAGCTGCTTTATTTTTCAGCCTCTTTGCACCTATATACACAGAAGGCTTTTCCCTTCTGGGCCTAAACCCCAATAGTTGCATTATAAGAAGTGAGGGAAATCTGGGGTAGCTCATGCAGACTAAAACAGAATGCTACAATTTAGGATGGAGAGGTATTCAGGGTCTCAACAATGCAAGGCTTTGGAGTGTAACAGAAACACCACAAGTAGGTGGTATTCAAGAACATAAATTTATTTTCGTAGTTTATAGGCTAGAAGTCCAAATGCAGGTCTATAAAAGGAGGGCCTTTCTTGTCTACTTCAACTTCTAGTTGTTATTGTTGTTGTGGGGTGCCATTGAGTCAGTACTGACTCATTGCATCCCTATGCACAACAGAACGAAACACTACCCTGTCCTGGGTTAACCTCACAATTGTTGCCACACTTGAGCCCATTTATACTGCCACTTTGCCAATTCATCTCACTGGGGGTCTTCTTCTTTTTCTCTGACCCTCCAGCTTCTATTAGCTGCCAGAAATCCCTAGTGTTCTTGGCTTTGTAGATATATCTTCTGTGTGTGTCTGTCTTCATATGATATCTATCTTCTTCCTCTGTGTGTGTGTGTATTTTGCTCTTATATTATAAGACTTCACTCAGAAGTGTTTACATTTAGAACCCACCCTACTTTTGTATGACATCATTAGCATAACAACTGAAAACCCCTATTTCCATAAAGGGACACATTTATAGGTATAGGAATTAGGACTTCCACATTTTAGGGATAATGTGAAAAGGAGTTTATTCTCCTTGCTGAGACTAATAGGAAGTCATTGGAAGTTGTAGCTGTTTGGGTACAGCAGGAAACAGCTGGTTTCCTTGAGACATACTCAGTTGGAATGCTGTAGATACTATAAAGAAAAGTCTCTTCAGAGGTTTGAGTGGAGCCAGGAAAATCAAAGGCCACTGAACTACTCAAGCAAAGCAATGGGGAGAAGCCATTACCACCTTGAGATCTGAAGAGGTAAGGGGAGAGACAGTGATACCAGAGCTCAGTGAGAACTGGAGCCTAGAAGTGGGACATTCCATAAACATGGTCTGGTTCATTCTGTTTCCCAGACTTAAGAGCCAGGCTTGGGGGAGAATCACCAGGGCACCACTTTATGCTGCTGTAGGGGCTGTCAGGAAATGTGATGGCTCTATACAATAAGCACTGGACTGTGAATCACAAGGTCAGCTGTCCTAGTCTACCAGCATCTTCAAAGAAGAAAGATGAGGCTTTCTGTTTCCACAAAAGATTTAAAGCCTCACAAACCCTATACACAGTCAATGTGAGTCCAAACCAACTCCATGACACTTAACAACAAGCCAATTTTGACCCCATGTTATACAGTAAAACTGCCCCATAAGGTTCTCAAGGTTGTAATCTTTATGGAAGCAGATCATCAGTCTTTCTCTTGCAGAGCGACTGAATTGGTTTGAACTTTCAGTTAGCAGCTGAGCACCTAAACACTGTGCCATTAAAATGTCACTGGAGTAAAAATGGAGTCGAGAATTAGTCAACTCAAGTCTCTACACATGGACTGTTGATAAAACTGGTGAGACATAAACTGAGTTGGCTGCAATTAAATACTCTCTACTGATGACAACCTATCTCTGCTGATATTTTTGAGGCAAGTGCATGCAATTTACATGATGTATATAAAGTCTAGCCACAATTGCTGAGACCAGCCCTTTGAGAGTTGCTTGTAACAGTCTAGCCAGCTGAAATTCTGAAATGGAAAAATTCATGATGCTATATATGAACTTTACTGGGCAAGATTTATTAGAGTGTCTACATTTAAATAGTTTAATATGCCTCTCAAGTAATAGCCTAGTTCTGAAAATCACATCCAATAAATATATGGAAAATAAATCTTTATTTTGAACATAAAGAGTCCTATATTTTATTAATTTTTTCACTACTACTAAATGTTGAACATTTAAAGACTAACAGTAATAATTATTATTGTAGAATAATAATAATTTTGTGTTGTTATTCTAATAATAATATAATGTAGCATAATAAAAAAGAATAACAGTATAATTATTATAACAGTATTAATAACAATCATATAATTGCTCTGAGATGTTCATGTCTCAGTCTGACTTAGTTGCATAAATCATGGGCACTGTCGGTAGATGGCAGAGGGACAGAAACTCAGGAATATTAAAACCTTTTATGTATTTCCAAGTAAAATCAGATTAAAGTAACTCTCAATAGTAGCCTTAAGGTAGAAATGAAGTTAAAACAAAGAAAAACAAAAAATAGCCTGGAATTTAGGACTTGAACTAGAAAGGAGAGGACCATCTACTTGGCCTTGGGTTTGGGAGACAAACTGTGTGCCAATTGCATGTGTATTAACCTCCAATCTTTTTTTAGTTACATTGTTGTTGTTAGGTGCTGTCCAGTTGGTTCCAGCTCACAGTGGCCCTGTGGAAATAGAAAGGACCACTGCCCAGTCCTGTATCATCCTCACAATCATTGCCATGTTTGAGTCCATTGTTGTGGCCTCTGTGTCAATTACCTCATTTGTTGCTGACCCTGTACTATATCAAGCAAGATGCCCATCTCCAGGGACTGTTCTCTCCAGATAACACCTCCAAAGTATATGAGATGAGTGCTACCATCCTCGATACTAAGGAGCATTCTGGCAGTACTTCTTCCAACACAGATTTGTTCATTCTTCTTGCAGTTCCTGATACATTCAATATTTTTTACCAACACTGTAAATTAAAGCCATTAATTCTTCAGTCTTCTTTATTCACTATTTGCAGGCTTATGAGATGATTGAAAATAAATGTCTTGGGTCAAATGCACCTTAATCTCCAAAGTGACATCTTGCTTTTTAACACTTTAAGAAGTCTGACAGATTTGTCCAATGTAATATGTTGATTGATTTCTTGACTGCTGCTTTCATGAGTGGTGATTTTGGATCCTATTTGCTCAGCAAACAGAATGAATAAGTATAATGAAGAATACAACTCAAATATATACCTTTCCTGTACATAGATGAAACAGCAGTTGTTCAAACTGAACAAGGGAACACTGAATGGTTTAAAATTAGGAAAGGTGTGTACTAGGCTTGGATTCTTTCACCATACATATTCAATCTATACACTCAGCAAATAATCTGGGAAGCTGGGTTATATGAAGAAGAACATGGCATCAGGATTGGAGGAAAACACATTAACAACCTTCAATATGTAGATGATACAACCTTGCTTGCTGAAAGCAAAGAGGACTTAAAGCACCAATAAAGATCAAATGCTACAGCCTTTGTATCTGTTGCACCCCAGTGTAAACTAACCAAAAATCTTTACTAGTGGACCAATAAACAATATCATATTAAATGGAGAAAAAATTGAAGTTGTCCGAGACTTAATTTTGCTTGGATCCACCATCAATACTCATGGAAAGAGCATCAAGAAATCAAACGATGCATTACATTAGGGAAATCTTCTGCACAAAACCATTTAAAAGTGTTCAAAAGCAAATATACCAGCTTGAGGACTAAGGTGCACATGACCCAAGCCATGGTATTTTCAATAGCCTCATATGCATGTGAAAGTTGGACAATGAATAAGGGAGACTATAGAAGAATTGATGCATTTTAGTTATGATGTTGGAGAAGAATATTAAAAGTACCATTAATTGCCAGAAAATCAAATAAATCTGGGTTGGAAGAAGTATACCCAGAACACCCCTTAGAAGCCAAGATTGCCAAACTTTATCTCTCATACTTTGGACATACTACCAGGAGGAATAAGTCCCAGGAGAAGGACATCATGCTTGGTAAAGTGGAAGGTAAGCAAAAATGAGGGAGACCCACAACAAGATAGATTGAAACAGTGGAAGCAGCCATGGGTTCAAGTGTAGCAACGATTGTAAAATTAGCACTGGATGGGGCAGTGTTTTGTCAAAATGTGTGGCGCTGTGGGTTAATGCATTGGACTGCAAAGTCAGTTTGAACCAAGAGGTCAGAGGTTCAAGCTCACCAGCTGATCTTTGGAAAACCTATACAGGGTCGCTATGGAACTGACTCAATGGCACTTAGCAACAACAACAACAGAAACAACAAGCAAGTTTCAAAGTCACAGGAGACACTCCAAGATGGTGATATAGTAATATCTTATAATGTCTTTCTCAAAAACAAAGACCCAGGACTTCCCATTTGGCTGCAGCAGAGCAGAGTCATTAGGACAGGCTCTGTGGGGGAGGGGCTGAAAACCCAGAGACGCTGCTCTCACGGAACAGCACCAGAGCTCTGGATCTAACAAAAAGATCAGGGCGTCAGTTTCCCACAACCGCTAGTGGAAAAATCATGGTATAATGGAAAATATTGTGATTTAGAAACTGGTCAAGACACAGAACTCCCTCTGTGGCCATCCCACCAGGGTGGAGGTCAGAGGGGGGGCTACAGGGAACTGGCACTAAAAATGGCGCAGTGACATTTGCAAAAGGAGGTCTGAGGGGATTCTACACATTTTTTCCTCCTCTTTCCTTGCTTGTTGTTGCTGTTGTTGTTGTTGTTGTTAAGTGCCTCTTTCCTCCTCATCCGAGCCTTCTTTGCCCAGCCCAGACACCTTCAGGTGGGTAGGTACATGGCCCAAAAAAAGTCCAGTGTTAAGACCACAGCTTTCCCATGGCACAAGAGAAACAGCCCCATCAGTACAAGGGCAAATTCTTCACCTGCTGCTTTTGACTTCTGCCTGTGGGTCCTAAAGTTAACTTGTGTGGAACCCTTCACTCCTGCCTATCCAGCAAGAAAAAAAGCAGGTTTAGCTTGACAGACAAACCATATGAACAATCTGTAAAACCCCAACATAAAAAGATGCACCTATTTCAAGAATTACGCTGTGCACATGCAGATACCTAACTGACCTTAAGAAACAAAAATAGTAAACTATCTTTCTCCCATTAACATCTCAATCTCTATCTGGGCACCTCTATGTTGGTAACTAGTGGAGGGGCCTGAGTAAGTGGACACCCCCACCCACTACTGGAGGCTTCAACAGTGCACACACTGCCTGTGTAGCAAGGCAAGTGACAAGTCGGCCACAGTTTTATTTCTGTTTCAGAGTGGTGGTTCTTGTCTCTGCTTTTATATTGCTTCTGATTTTGGGCCTTTTGATCACACATTTATCCTGGAGTTGGGAGCTTTTTCTCTCTATATTACCCTAGAAGAGTCAGCAATCGTGGCCATATAGCCAAGCTACAAGCATACCCCATATTATTCCACCATTGAGATAAGAGCCAATAACAGCTTCTAAGCAGTACATGTGAAAAGGAAAGCCTATCTCCTGATCATATCCACCAGGAGACACATAGTAAGCTAAATAACAGCACCAAATATCTATTTAAGCATTAAAAACCCATATAACTATTGGAAATAACTAACAAAAAAACAACAAAAGGTATCAAGACATGTCCAAAACCAGAAAAGAGTAGTTGAGACAAATGATCTGGAGACAGACAAAAGCTTTCTAGATGAGGAAGAACCGGTTTTGGATTTGCCTGAGAAGGAATTCAGAAGAATGATATGATAACAAATTCAAATGCTCTGAAAAGGGGTGGAGAAAAACAAGGAAGAAGTCAGGAAAGTACTACAAGAGCAATCAAAGAAGATAGATATAGCATTGGAAACTATTCAAAACCTGCAAAAAGAGGTCCAGATGATTAATAATAAAATATCAGAAATTGACAATACACTGAAA
>NW_006408589.1:10812752-10815022 GCF_000296735.1 Chrysochloris asiatica | reverse complement strand
AATAGATTGTTTTAAATGGAGGGAAAAGTTAATAGACTATAAGGTAACCCCAAAGAGAGTTAATACTTCACAACTTACCATGAAAATGAACTTCCAAGTAGAACAAGCAAACATGAAAACTACGAAGAAACCGATAAGAAATAGCACAAAAACACAAAATCAGCACAAGAAGGCATGCAGATGGGGCAGGGGTAGGTAGAACCTCCACTGAATGTTTTCCAATCTGTTGGGACCAAGCTGGTGAAAGGAAATGAGGAAAAGACTCTTGTGGTACAATAGTGAATAATTGCCATCGGAACTGACTGCGAGTGTCGGAAATGTAGAGGTACATGTTTTTTGACAAAAGGAGTGGAGTGATTGATTTTGCAGCCTAGGAGCAAGGTCCCTGGGACCATCAAGTGAGAAGAGCAGAGAGCGTGACCCTACCTAGTGAGGTAGTGACGCCAGGGATGGAGACAGAGACACCGACATGGACAGATGGAGAGGCTGGGGACACTGGACTCAGGGAGGGAGAGGGGCTGGGTGCTGATGGCTGGGGGAGCCGGCCTGTGGGGTGTATCCTTTGGTTATTTGATGATGCATGGAGGGGATTGTAATCATTGCAATGAAATGAAAATATGATAGGATGAATGTAAAACTGATGTTCTTCCATGTAAACCCACATGATTCACAATAAAAACTTTAAAAAAAAAAAAAGATCTTAGCCAAAAAACAAACAAAGACCCAGTAAAACAAGTGAATCAGGTTAAAGTGACAATGTTGGAACCCTGAGCATCAAACACAAAGCTGAAGAACCTGAGTGCCAAGTGGAAGGAAAAGACGGTACAATACCAATTGAAACAGAATTACAGATAGCCTGTGCCCTAATCAGCAGCCAAACTTGCCCAGCATATTGAAACAAAGGAAACAGTATTCCCAGCAAAGCCCACATCACCTGCTGTCAAAAACAGGAGTGAGTCTGCACTCACATCTAGTCCTAGGCAGGAGTGCACTCACCTCATCCACTACATCCCCCTAGACACCTGTGCCAAATTGATGTAAATCTGCAGTGCCCCCATCACCTCCCTCATCTATTCCTACACACACACACAATCGGTGTATGGCTGCACCCACCATTGCCCGCCCCTTATCCAGAGGCAATAAACTGACTGCTCACTCTTTCACTTAGCTAGTTGTGCTAGGGGCAGGCAAATTGGTGATACCCACTTTCCGCCCAGTCACCAGTGCCCGGGACCTATGTCACAGCAGCACTCACTCCTATGCCTAGATGACTGCACTGGGGACCCATGGGCCAGTGACACTTACTGCTTTTGCCTAGCCACTGGTGCCAGAAGTTTGTGAGTTGGAGGTTCCCATTCCTATGCCCAGCCACCCATGCTGGGTGCCTGCAGACCAGAAGTACCTCCTACTTCCTCTAGTCACTTGCATTGAGTGCCTGAGGGTCGGTGGCACACCTTCCTCCATATCACTCTCTAATAGGAACATGCTCTCCTACCAGGCACCCATGGACTGGCAACATCCCCCCACATTGTGCCCTACAGATCCTTATGCCCCCTCCAACCACCCATGAGCAACATGTCAGTGAGAGTTTCTGTACCATCTACCTGGTATCCGATGACTCAGTCACTCTCACTTCAAACTACTGCCAACAAGCAGTGTGAACACGTAAACTCCATTTGGTGACTAGTGAGACTGACATCTAAATCCACACTTTGGTAACTGGCTGGACAGAAATGACCTCACCAGCAATGCCAGTTACATTCTTAGCCCCTCCACAAGCCAAGCAAACAGAAACCTGTATTCACACACCCAGCCACTGCCCTACCCACTCAGAGTAAAGTGTGCTGGACTAGCTGCCAGAGTAGCACACACACCCACCTACTCAGATATATCAAAATAAAACAAAAAGTTAGGATGCAGCATGCAAGCATATAATAAGTAAATGTCTTGCAGACAACAGACAATATCAAATCACATAAAGAAGTAGTGGAAGATGGCTCTAGAAAGTGACCAAAATAAAGAACTAGTAAACCATTTGGAGGAAGAAATGGCTATGAAACTACCTGTGTTGTTGGAAAAAAAAAAAAAAAAAAAAAGGATTTGCAATGAATTGATCTTGAAAAATTCTATCATGTGATCTCCAGCATCATTTCTATCACCAATGCCATATTTTCTAAATATGGATCCTTCATCTTTGTTTCCAACTTTTGCTTTCCAACCACCAGTAGTTATCAATGCATCTTGACTGTATTATTATTATTATTATTATT
>NW_006408589.1:10791910-10812172 GCF_000296735.1 Chrysochloris asiatica | reverse complement strand
AAGTACTTTGCTTTTCTTCTTCTTAGTCTATCTTAGTCTGGAAGGTCCACTGAAGCCTGTCCACCATGGGTGACCTTGCTGGTATGTAAAATATTGGTTGCATAGTTTCCAGTATCACAGCAACACACAAGCCACCACAGTATGACAAGCTGACAGGTGAGGAATGGTGTATAAGACTACTATTATTAAAAGTAAACAAACAGGAAAGGTAGAAGTTGTGTTAAAATGGGGGTGGGGTAGTTAATCTTACATTCCAGGAACAGAAGACCCTAGGACCATCAAGAGAGAAGAGCATGAGTGGAACATGGGACCCTAACCAGAGAAACAGTGACACCAGAGATGGAAGCAGAGAATACAAGGGGTACATGTCATGGGTATTTCTCAGACCTAAAAATACCTTACAGGACACAGTTACTAGGTTCAAAGGTGAAGGGCTGTAGACTTGGGGGACATCTCTGTCAATCAGCACAACCAATTCATAAAGAGAATGTTCTGCATCCCAATTTGGTAAGTATTGTCTGGGGTTTTAAAAGTTGGCAAGTAGCCATCTAAGATACTATTGGCCTCTACTTGGCTGGAGTGAGGGAGAATGAAGAAAACTGAAGACTCATCAGAGCAATTAATCCAAAGGTCTAATGGACCACAAGAACCACAACTTACACAACCTTCAAGACCAGAAGAACGAAAGGGTGCCAGGCTAACACTACTTACTGCTCCGACTGTGATCTCAACAGAGACAGAGCAGTACAGAAATGTAGAACAAAAATCAAATGTACAGAAAAAACAAACAAACAAAATCAGCCTTTGTGATCTGACAGAGACTGAGTAATGCACAGACTATGATCCTAAGATACCCGCTGGCCTGGCACTGAAGCCATTCCTGGAGACCACCTTTCAGTCAAACAATAGACAGGCACCCCAGATAAACAATAACAACTGAGAAAAATGTGTTGCTTAGAACAGTCAATTACATGAGATCAAAAGGGCAATATTTGCCCAAAAGCAATTATAAGAAGGCAGGGATGGGGAGAAAATTCTCACAAAATCAAATGGAAAACTAGGGTGGAAATAGGGAGAGTGCTGCACATTGTGGGCCATGTAACCAATGTCATGAAACACTATGTACAAATTATCAAGTGGGAAATTCATTTGCTCTTTAAACTGTCATCTAAAACACAATGGTGGTGGTGGTGGTGGTGTACTGTGGAATTGGTTCTGACTCATAGTGACCCTGCATAGGGTTTCTGAGGTTGTAAATCTTTATAGAAGACACTCTGAGTCATTTAAAACCATTTTTCCCCCTAAAACACAATAAAAAATGATTTAAAATGTTCCAGAGTCTTTTCTAACATGCATTTTGATCTTTTCTGTCTTTTAAATGACCTTTTGCTTTCTTCCAGTGTGGTATTCTTGATGGCAGCCCACTACTTATATCATCTTTTATCATTAGCGCTCAATGTATCAAATCTATTCTTGAGATGCTCTCTAAATTCAAAGGGATACATTTGGTTCTCATGGATTTGTTTTAATTTACTTCATCTTCAACTTGAACTTGCATATGAGCAATTAATGATCTATTTCACAGACAGCTCCTGAACTTGTTTTGATTTTGAGCATCTCCACCATATCTTGCCACAGATGTAGTCAATTTGACTCCTGTGTATTCCATTTGATGAGGTTCACGTGTCTAGTAAACATCTATATTGTTGAAAAAGGTATTTTCAATAAATAGGTCATTTGTTAAGTACAGTTGAGTAGTTTCTGACTCATAGTGACCCTGTGTAGGGTTTCTGAGGGCTTTAAAAAGTCTTTCTGGAAACCGAATTGGAGACGTTGTTGTTAAGTGCTGTTGAGAGTCAGTTCTGAATAGGGTTTCCAAGGAGCTTCTGGGAGATTTGAACTGCCAACCTGTGGACAAGCAGTTCAGTGCTTATCCTATAGCCCCACATCAGGACTCCTATGGAACCACGTTGTTGTTATGTGCCATCGAGTTGGTTCTGACCCATAGCAATCCTGTATAGGGTTTCTGAGGAGCAACTGATGAGCTTGAACCGCCAACCTTATGGTTCAAACCAACTTTACAGTCCAGCGCATTAACTCACAGTGCCACACCAGAAGCCATAGGCATATGGTTATTATCCTATCACTGAAGTGTTGTACTTCAAGATAGAGCTTCAAATGTTCTTTTTGATAATGTATATGATGCCATTACTCTTCAATTTGTCATTCCTGGCATAGTAGACCATATGATTGTTCAGTTGAAAATGGTCAATACTTGTCCATTTCAGTTCACTGCTGCCTAGGATATCGATCTTGAATTGTTTCATTTCATTTTAGATAACTTCCAATTTTCCAAGATTTATACATTGTATAACGCACATTTCAATTATTAGTGGAGGTTTGCAGTGGTTTCTTCTCATTTTGAGTCATGTCACATCCAAAAATGAAGGTTCTGGAAGCTTAATCCATCCACATCTTAAGGTTGACTCTACTTTGAGGAACAATCTCTTCCTGAGTCATATTTTGAGTGCCTTCCAAACTGAGGGCTTCATCTCCCAATACTGTATCAGTGTTTTGCTGTAATTCAGAAGGTTTTCAGTAGCTTACCCTTTTAGAAGTGGTCCACCTCTCCTTCTTCCAAGTCTGTCTTAATCTAGAAGCTCTGCTGAAATCTGTCTACCATGGGTAACCTTGAAGTGTTTGAAATACTGGTTAGATGCTGCTAGCATCACAGCGACACATAAACAACCACAGCGCTACACAGATGTGTAGTTGTTGTTGTTATTGTTGTTAAGTGCCGTTGAGTCAATTCATACTCATAGTGACCCTATATAGGATTTCCTGGGAGCAGCTGGTGGATTTGAACTGTTGGCCTTGTAGTTCAAAGTTCAATGCTTATCCTACAGTGCCACATCAAGAGTCCTTGTTGTTATTAGTGCGGTGGTGGTGGTAGTTAGGTGTCGTCAAGTCGGTTCTGACTCATAGTTACCCTGTATAGGGTTTCTGAGGAACAGCTGGTTAGTTTGAACCACCAGCCTTGTGCTTCAAACTGACTGGGAGGTCCAGTGCTTATCCTATAGTACTACACCAGGACTCCTTGTTGTTACTGTTGTTGTGAAGTGCCGTCAAGTCAGTTTTGACCCATATGAACCCTGTATAGGGTTTCCGAGCAGTGGCTGGTGAGCTTGAACTGCTGACCTTGCAGTTCAAATCGACTTTGCAGTCCAGCGCATTAACCCACAGTGCCACACCAGGACTATCAAATAGCCCTTGACTCATAGTGATATCATGGGCAATAGGATTAGACACTGTAATCCATATGATTTTATTGGCCAATTTTGAGCAGATCTCTAGTGTTTTCTTTTTAGTTGGTCTTAGTCTGAAAGCTCCATTGAATATAGAATCCTCCCTGAGTCATTATCAGCCTTTCTTTGTCTCCATGCTCCCCCATCACTGATCTAGGTAATCTTGAGTATTATTGTTGTTGTTAAGTGCTGTCGAGTTTGTTCCGACCCTGTATAGGGTTTCCAAGAAGCAGCTGGTGAGCTGAAACTGCTGACCTTGTGGTTCAAAGCAATTATACAGTCCAGCACATTAACCTACAGTGCTTGCTTGTTATTGTTAAGGTAGGGAAGTGCCCCTGCTGCATGTTTCCCATGTACAATCACAAGACTTCTATTACATAGTCCTGGTTCTTCTAGAAGCAGAGGCCAAACTAGGATTAGGTACGCAAGAGATTGGGGAAATGTCTGTGAGGGCAATCTCAGAAATCAGGGAGAGCTCTCAGAGGAGATGGATAGACAGAGTCTTAGTCTTCAGTTCTAGCAAAGTTTCAGCCAAGCTGTGGGAGAGCTCTAGAGTCAAGTCATCCATTATTTTGCAGGAATGACCCTGCCTTGTTGTTGTTAAGTGCTGTTGAGTCAGTTCAGACGCACAGAGACCCTATATAGTGTTTTAAGGTAGATTTGAACCACCAGCCTCATGGTTACTAATCAAGTAGCTTATCCTACAGTCCCACACTAGAACTCCATTGTATATGATGTTGTTGTTGTCAAGTGGCGTTGAGTCAACTCCGACTCATAGCAACCCCTATAGGGTCTCTGGGAAGCAGCTGGTGGGTTTGAACAGCTGACCTTACGGTTCTTAGTCCAGTGCTGATCCTACAGTGCCACACCAGGAGTTTCAGTGTAAGGATTGTTGCTGTTGTCGTTATGTTCTGTCAAGTCAGTTCCAACTCACAGCAACCCTGTATAGGGTTTCCAAGAAGCGGCTATGAATCTGAACCTCTGACTTTGCAGGTAAACTGACTTTGCAGTCTAGTGCTTTATCCCACACCACCACACCAGGACTCCATTAGACCCCCTCTTATGCTCAATTATTGGCTAAGAGCATCTAAAGGAAGCAAAGCTCCCAAGCAAAGGCCATGGTGGATTCAGTTCAGGCTTCCATCAATTTTGTTCTCGATGGTGCAGCAGGTGATCTGAGTGGTGAGTTTTCATGGTGACCATGGCTGTGGAAGTTTCAGTCAGCAGAAGCTCTTCAATACACAAGAGTGAAAAGGAAAGGAGAGGGATACCAGCAGGTCAGGGGAAGCTAGAACAATTCAATCCTATTTTGCCTACGGCTCAGCTCACACTTTGAATGAGGGATGCCGTATTTCTAACTTCTGACTCCTATGTTCCAGTTTATCTCAAGAATCTTAGATATCTACTGTATGCCAGCCTGGGAAGCAAGCACCACCTATCATATTTTACCTAAAAGAAAATGAAACTTACATTGTACACAACCATTGGACTTTTAGGACACAAACAGACAAAACACAAGACTGTCACCAATAGGATATTTTCTATCTTTTGACAGGATGGTTTAGTCATCAGCAGAGAAAATGTAAGAGTAGGATAAGATATCTACTTTTGTGCAACTGGTCCTGCTGTGTTGCTGAGAAGGTACAACTAGTTATTTTCAGAAATAGGTTTTTTAAGAGTCTTAGATGTTGTCGAGAACTGTCGCAGATACTAGAACCACAGGTAGAGTTATTTGGGGCCACTCATGAATGAAGAACTAAGAGTATTCAAGTAGAAGTCACAGTAAAATAGATTAGATGAAGATTCTAAAAATGTTAACAATTCTGTTTCCAGGCCAAATGTATCACACCTTCTATTGTGCTTGGTAGTTCTTTGGACCTGTGTCTGTTACCCCTCTGATCACACTGCTTTATGACTAGTTATTTGTGGGTTTACGCCCTTTATTGTTTGAAAAATCTCTGAGGACCAGGACTGTGCATGGTAATTCACTAATTAGATAAATAATTCATCACTAATGTATTCATTCAACAAAAATCTTTGAGCATTTTGTCTGTGCTTGCTCTGTATCAAGGAGTGCCAAGATACATAAGATGCAGAATCTGTCCTCCAAGTGCTAACAATAAATTAGGGAGAAAGGTGAAGAGATGTATCGATATGATCCCGAATGGCATGTGCTAGAGTGGATATATTACAGGGAAGAGCAGGAACATCAAAAAATGAATAACAAACTCTGCTTAGAGGGAGGCTATGAAACACAGTACCAGCAAACCGATTACTCCTGACTGTGTCTTGAAGGATGAGTAGACACTATCCAGTATTTTATCCCCAGTTTTCAGTACAAAACATGCTCTCAAATCATCTCTGCAAATGGAATGAACAAATGAGTAAATAAAGATGAATGAACAGAATGTAGCTGAGAGTATTTTTTCTTCTGGTCAGCATCTATTCTCCCTTCTTCAGGTAACAGGACCTCTCCCCCTGCTTCCAGAAGTGGGTAGGCATGAGACCTGGGCCGTGTCAATAGGACGTGAATGAGTCCTAGCCACAGTGACTGGTTCGGGAGTCCAGATGTAGTTGAAGTGTGGTTAGTGAGACTGTCCTAGAGCTTGATAGACCGGTGTAGTTGTTAAGTTCTGTCCAGTCAGTTCTGACTCATAGTGACTCTGTATAAGTTTTCCAAGGAACGGTTAGTGAGTTTGAACTTTCAATCTTGTGGTTCAAACCCATCTTGTGGTTCATGCTTTATCCCACAGATGTATATAATCTCTTTCTGCTGGTCCTGGATCTGAGAGGATGTCAGTCTGGGGGCATTTGGGGGATATGAGATGGAGAGAATCTGCCGGTGGGTGAAGCTGCGTAAAGAAGCAGGGTTGAGAGTTGGATGGAGAGAGAAAGTGGGTCTTGATGACATTGCTTTAGTTCTTGAATCCATCAAGGTAAGAACCATGTAAAGTGTATCCTTTATCCTTTCTTTAGGTTATCACTAAATTGCTGTGCTTTGGGGGAAACAGTCAGGCCAAATTGAGTGGTTTTTCTGTCACTTGCAACCCAAAGAGTCTTTACTAATTGCTAACTATATTATGGGTTGATTTCCAAAGTACTGAGTTCTCATTTCCAGAATGTTCCACATAGAGTTAAGATAAGACTAACATAGAAGGGAATTCTGTTTTATTGGGAAACTCTAAATCCTTTCTAGTCCTACTGTTTGTTGCTAGAGATTTGTGCTTGTTACTGAAGCAGTGAAATAGGTTGGGGGGGCAGGAAAAGGGGGAGCAGCAGGAAAGAATCTACACCATCCTGTCAACCAGATTACCCAGCAGGCTTTTAATAAAAGTTAGGTATGCTGTGCATGGGGTCGCTATGAGTCGGTTCCGACTCGATGGAACCTGACAACAATAATGCTTAGTTTAAAGTACCATTCTTTAAAAGGCATATTATTTAGTGTTTCTGCATTTTTGGTTAGTGACAAGAATGGCTTAAACTAGAGGGACAAACAAACACATGCACACACACATACACACACACAAAAAAAAACCCAAACAAAAGCTTGTGAGAATGAAATCAATGGAGTGTTTAGGCTGATTGAAAGATAGGGATGTGGCAACTGAGATGTGGCAAGTGAGAGGACAGGAGAAAGGTGATTTTGTTTTTCCTCTCTTCCTTAAGTGGGCTGTCTAACTAAGGAAGAATTAATGTCAATACCCAAAGTCCTTTCAACTTCTTGACAAACACAAACATCCTCACCACAGTGCCAGCCTTGACCAGAGGGGAAAAGGCTCACTGCCCTGTCACTGGGATTTGAGTCAAGAGGTCAAGTAATCTACATAACACATTTGGGACACAGAAACACTCACTTAATAGCCCAGAGCTTAGAATTGGTGAAGATGCATTTTATGAAACAGAAATAAACAGCTGACTCTAAAAGACAGAGAGTTCCCTGGCTGTTGAGAAACCACTGGACTCTGGTTCTATTTATAAAGACTCCATGTCCCACAGAAACAATTTTTCCTATTATTAATTGAGTCCAAAGCACATATTCCAGGCACATGTGGGCTGGGTGCTCGGACCTCTTTAATGAATTCATTATGGCACTGGGTTAGGTCACATGCAGAATGTTTTTGTATTTTCTGCTTCCTCTAGATCTCTAGCCCCTCTTACCAACTTGTTAGTTTCATCTTTCTTTTGTTTTGTTTTCATTCCTCCATAACTTTCTCATTCCTCTTAGCAGAAAGAATATTCTTAACTGATATACATGAGACATCAATTCTGGTTCAGACTATACTTATAACTGGTTGTGCAACATTAAACAAGTTATTTAATTTCTCTGGACCCAGTTTTCTCATCTGTTAAAATGAGTTTAGATTAGAATTTTCTCAATTCATGTTCTCCCACATATTAAGAACTGGGGTGCACACATAGATATTAAAGACACAAACATATTGCAGGAAAGAAGCATGTTTAACTTTGTTTTGCCAAGCATGGCTCAAATTTATTTAAGAACAAAACCTCTTAAAACACACACATGTAGTCATAGGTTGCTATTCTGTGGTATGATGGTGGTGGTGGTGTTCCGTTGAGTCAATTCTGACTCAAACCGATCCTTTGTAGGGCTTCCAAGGCTGTAAATCTTTTCAAGAGCAGAAAGCTTCATCTTTTTCCCATTGAGTAGCTGGTGGATTCGAACTGCTGATCCAGTGAGTAACCTACTATTCTACCAGGGCTCCTATTCTATAGTATAGAGGTTGAGAAATGCTGCTTGTGTCAGATACTTGGATTAACTCTCTCAAACTGCTTTTCCCATCATTTCATATAGAGGTGTCGGAAGATATTATTTCCCAGATTTCCTTGCAGCTGGAGTTGTGTATATCAATAACATTTCATCAGTGTGAGGAGGGGAAGGCATTTGTGTTTCTTGTTGTGAATCCTGGATGATCTCCAAATCCTAGTTTATGGGACTTCAATGTTTTCCTCTTAGTCATATGTTCCTTTAGGCAAAGATCTAATGTAAATATTTTATGTTGTTGTTGCTGTTGTTGTTGTTGTTAAGTTCTGTTGAGTTGGTTGAGACTCACAGAAACCCTGCGTAGGGTTTCCAAGGCTGTAAATATTTGCAGGAAGCAGAAAGTCTCATCTTTCTCTCAAGCAACAACTATTGGGCTTGAACTGCAGACTTTGTGGTTCACTGTGCAGTGATTATCCTATGGAATCTCCAGATTCCCATTTAGATATTTGTTGTTGTTGTTGTTAAGTGCTGTTGAGTCAGTTCTGACCCATAGTGACCCATAAAGGGTTTCTGAGGAACAGCTGGTGTATTTGAACCACGAACCTTTTGGTTCAAACTGACATTGTGGTCCAGTGCAGTATCCTGCAGCGCCACACCAGGACTCCATTTAGATATTGTTGTTACGTGCCTTGGAGTAGGTTCCGACTCATAGTGACCCTGTACAGGGTTTCTGAGGCTGTAAATCTTTACAGGAGCAGAAAGCCTCATCTTTCTCCCAAGGAACAGCTGGTCGTTTCAAACTGCTGACCTTGCGGTTCGCAGCCTGATTCGTAACCACTACACTACCAGAGCTCCTTATTTAGATATTAGTAGATCTAAATTATTTCTTCTTTTCAAAGATTTAATAATCTACAAAATAGACATACCACAAGTCAGGAAAGGGTGGATACTAGCTGGGATAATTTTGTTGTGAAGTTTCCATCATTTTTCACTTATTTCTGATTCAATAGGACAGTTCATTTTTCTGGTGTCATGCAGCAATTAATAAAAGAGAGATGACTTACAAAAGATTTGGAACCCTAACCATGGTACCCCATGGACTCTCTGGCAGCCATTATAAAATTGAGCATGCATAAACTGTCTGCTGTTAGAATCTCCTGTTGTTAATTTTATAGAGATGACTGTATATAACATCACATTCTAGAACAATCTTAAATGTTGCTCCAGCTAAGGAATATAGCTCTGGCTCCTAAATAACTCACTAAGCAACCACTCTATATCTTAAGATTTTCTCAGGCGAAAATTGACAAGGAGCCCTGGCAACAAGGTGAGGTAAGCATTGTTAACCACAGATCGGTGGTCCAAACCCACCAGCTACTTTAGAGGAGGAAGAGGAGGCTGACTGCTCTCCTTAAGATTTAGTCTCAGAAACCCTGTGGGGCAGTTCTACTGTGTCCTATAGAGTTACAAAGAGTCTAAATTGACTCACAGCAGTGGGTGGATCTCACTTCCACATGTTTTTAGTTTCAAAATGGACAAAGCACCATTTCCCCTGGATTTCAGTACTTTACAGAGACTCTGCAGTGCAATAAGTTTTAAAATTGGGCTTTTAAAATTTATTTGGTGTTGTTGCTGTTAAGTACTTCAGAGTTGGTTCTGGCCTATAGTGGCCCTGTATAATGTTTCTAAGGGGTGGCTGATACATTTGAACTGCCAACTTGTGGTTCAAACTGCCCTTGCTGTCTAGTGCATTATCCCACAGCACCTCACCAGAACGACTTAAAATTGATATCAGGTATTAGAAAGGGAAAACCTTACCTAAATTTCACTAAGGTTCAACACTGTAAGTTATTCTTACCAAACCAAGAAATGAAGACAACCTCTGAGGAACTGGTCCTTTAGCAAAATTGTGAGGTAGGTAAATCTTGTCCCATTTTACAATGAGAAAAACTCATTTCTCCAGCTTTCAACCAAACAACGTTCCCCACTCTCCCTTGTACAGCATTGTAGCTCTCGTCGTCTTGCCAGAAAAGAAATAATAGGAAGCTTATCTGTCCTGAGCTGTGGTTTCAACCCTGGCTGCTTATGGAATTACCTGGATAGAGTCATTAAATGAGATGCCAGCACCTCACAACTATATACTTGACTCAGTTGGTCTTGGATGGGGCCCAGGTATACAAATTATTCAAAACTCCCAAAGGGATTCTGGCATGCAGCTAGGCGGAGGACCACCACGGTATTCTTACCTTCAAAGCTTATCATGGAACAGGTGCCAGGGATGAACTAATCTTGCCAAACTCCTACTCAAATTCCTATAAAGCAGTATACTGCTATTCACTTTTTTGAAAAACTTTTTATTGTGATTTGAGTGAAGGTTTACAGAGCAGAGATCAGTTTTACATTCAATAAATCATATACTTTGTTTCATCTCCATGATGGCCGTCCCCTCCATGTAACAACAGTTGTCCCATTTCCTCCCTGTGGTTATCCAGGTACAAATACTTTCTTTCAAATTATTAGATATTTGTGGTATATATAAATATATATTTATTCCACTCTTCCTCCCAAACCAATTCAGCCTGTGTCGTTGTCCATGTATGTATACCAGAACACTGTTGTTCCAAGGTTATGTATATATCACTATTTACCTCTATCCCCTTTCGCCCTTGTATACTCCCGTGTCTTCACCTATCTTCATCATTCTTCTGCTACCTCCCTCTTTTTGTATATTGTCCTCCCCCTTCTTGTATATTGCCTTTCCCTTCACGTGAGTTAACATGTGTCTGCCCTCTAGTCAGTGAATTACTCTACCTTCCCTCCCATCCCTGGTAAACATCAAAGAATGTTCTTTTAGTATGAAAACCTTTTCTTGAGTTTTTACAATAGTGGTTTCATACAATATTTGTCCTTTTGTTATTGACTTCCTTCACTCTGCGTAATGTCCTCCAGGTTCATCCATGTTATGAGGGGTTTTGCTGGTCTTTCATTATTCTTCACTGTTGCATTGTAATCCATCGTGTGTATGTATATTCACTCTTCCATTGATGGGCATTTAGGCTATCACTATCTTTTTGCTATTGTGAATCGTGCTTTGATGAACATCACTGTACGTGTATTTATTTGTTCCTGGCTGCTATTTCTTGAGAATATGTACCAAGTAGAGTGATTGCTGGGTCCTATGGTATTTCTATTTCTAACTTTCTGAAGCAGCACCATACCATTTTCAACAGTGCTTGAACAAGTTTACAGCATCACCAGCAATGTAGGAGGGTCCCAGTTTGTCTACACTGTTGCCAGTATTTGTTGTTTCTATTCTTTTGAACTTCACTGCTAATGCTGGTGTGAGATGATATCTCATTGTTTTTTGATTTGCATTTATCTAACAGCTAATGTTTGTGAACATTTCTTCATATGCTTTTTGGCTACCTGAATGTCTTCCATAGTGAAATGTCTGTTCATGTCCTGTGCCCATTTTTTTATTATTGATAATCACTTTCATTGGCAAGCTTCAAGTTAACCAAACTTGGGGTGTGGCTCTTGTCATAATAATAAGCTCATAAAATGTTACAATGCCAATAATATTGCAGTAATGTTCAATATGGATCATCAATCTGATTTTTGTGCCAAGTTCCAGAAATTCTGGTATCTATCCATCTTACCTGATTTTTCTCAGTTATGCCACACTTGGATACCCCAGAACCTGGTTTTCATCACCTGCCTAGTTTCCTGTTCCTCATGTAAACATCCAATACTACCATGATAGCACCAAGTAATGAAAATCAGATGGACTTTGAGGTAGATCTTGTTTAAATCTAGATTCTACTGCTCTGGTTACTCTGAGCCTTGGTTCCTTCATCTGTAAAGTAGAAATAAATAACCACCAGTTTTCTGTTTGGCACGTGGTAAACACTCAACAAATGTTAGGTCCTCTTCCTCTAGAATCTCATAGTTTTCCTTGCATTTATTTCCAACTCTTGTTTGTCTGCCAGGCATCAAGAATGTGACAAATAGTCTAATGAATTTCTCAAAGTAGAATTCGGAGTATGAGTAGGAAGATGTTTTGGGGACAGAAAGACCTTTTTGTTGCAACTGAAATTACAACCTGCTGTTTCCCACTGGCTTTGTGTTGCTTCCCACCACAAGGATCTGACATTGGCATTGAGGACAGGATAGGATGGGGAGAAACTAATGCATGGGGGAAGAAGAGTGAGCTGAAGAGATCCTTGAATAGTCATCAGTGAGAGGCATAAAAACAGCCACAGAGAAGACCTAGAAGAGACAGACTACCAGATGTCCAACTAGGAAGCAAAACTCCTGGCAGGATTAGGTTCCAAACCACAGAATCTGAATTTTGGGAAGAAAGCATTAAAAACAATAAATAACCCCAAATGGCAAGTTTAAGATTCAACTACCTCAAACCGTAACAACTTAGACACTTGTAAAAGAGAAATATTCCAGATGGCAAAGTGAAAGGATGAATAATAGAGAAGGAAACAGCTAATATCCTGTGTGACTTTGAACCTTCATTGCAGGAGCAGCCTTGGGGAGCCTGGCATTTCTAGGAGAAAGGAATGGGGTGCTATTTGATCAAAGTCAGCTGGCTCCACGGGCCCAATCCTGGGTGCTTGGGGCTCAGGCATGATTTGTAACTGCCTTCTTTCTTCCAAGTGGTTCTGGAACATACAGTTCTGGTGCCATCAGTAGGGCATCTGGAGTGACTGCCTGAAACGTCCAAGACTTTGATGTGATGTGGTCCAAAGGCCTTGTTCCTTGGTTCAGTAACTAGGGACCTAGGAATACTTTCAAATTGTCCTTGGTCCCTTTTCTTCTTCTATCTCTACTTACATGAGGTCACTCTAATCCTGGAATCAAGGGGATTGAATTCAAACAGGTAAACTAGATTTAAGGATTTTGGCTGCATCCAATCAGTGGAACCTTAAGGAGCTCTGGTAGTGTAGTGGTTACGAATCAGGCTGCTAACCTCAAGGTCGGCAGTTTGAAACTACCAGCTGTTCCGTGGGAGTAAGATGAGGCTATCTGCTCCCATAAAGATTTGCAGCCTTGGGAACCCTGTGCAGGGTCACTATGAGTCGGAACTGACTCCACAGTACTTAACAACAACGACAATCAGTGGAACCTTAGTTTTCAGACTTCTCAACATTGTAGTCCTCAGACTAGCATTACTTGGAAGCTTATTGAAAATGAAGAACTCCAGAACTATTGAATCAGAATCTGAATTCTAACACAATACAAAGGTGTTTCATATATATGTTGAAGTTTGGGAAGCAAATGTCTAGTAGATTTTATAGGAAAAAGAAGGATGTATGCCCACAAAAATCCCAGTATTCATCTGAAAGGGCATTGAAGTTTTCTAATATTTTCAATAATGCTGCAGCTCATGGAGTCTGTTGTTGGTAAGTGCCTTCGATTTGGTTCTGACTCTTGGCGACCCTGTATAGGGTTTCCTAGGAACAACTGGTGAACTTGAACTGCCAACACTGCAGTTCAAGCTGACTTTGCATTCCAGAACATTAACCCACAACACCACACTAGGACTCCTCATGACATCCACAAGGGTGCTAATAGCAATGACAAGAACTTTGATCTCAATACCATTAATAAAGGTCTTTTGGTCATAAAATAGGAATCACTGGATGGTACACTTGGTTAAGATGCTCAGTTGCTAACTGAAAAGTTGGAAGTTAAAGTCTACCCAGAGGACATTGGAAGAAAGAACTGACAATCTCCTTCGGAAATATCTGTCAGTCACTGAAAATTCAGCGGAGCACAGTTCTACTTTGACATACATAGGGCTGCAATGAGTTGGAATCAACTTGAAAGCATCTGGTTTGGTTCTTAAGTTGGGTCCAGTCAGTGCTCAATTCTCAGCATTTAGTTGCTTTGTTTTTCTTTATTCTCTCATGAGGCAACCCATTCCATCTGAAGGAAATATCATGGAATAAAAGGAAATTGTATAAAGCCCATACACTCAAAAGCATTCAGATTCTTTATTGTGGCCTTTCTGGCCCTTGATTATGTCTTAGGTTTTATTCCGTGCCTATTCCACTTTTTGAACATACCAAGTTTGTTCCCAGCTCAGAATATTTCCAATCATTGTTGACTCTGTGGGAACGCTCTTTCTTTCTTAGCATCTTATCATTACTGATACCTCATTTTAAAAGTCTCAGCACAATCGCCATTTTCTTAGAAAGACAAATTTGCCACTCTATCTAAAATTCATCCCCATATTATTCTGTGTGACTTTCTTCACAGCACCTAATGTTGCCTGATATTCTCTTATTAATGTTTACTTATTTAGTCTCTCCTCTCCTACCACATAAAAGATAAGTCTTATAAGGAAACAGGCTCTTCTTATTGACTGCTATATCCTAAGTACTTAGAACAGAACCAGGCATGGAGAAATAATTCAATGAGTACTTATTGAATTTGAGTAAAAGATAAAATGAAACTATTGATTTTGGGATTATCTGTGCATGCCTGCCCTCCCTGTTCAAACCATAACACGCATGCCACAATAAACTTAGAAGGACTGGGCTAACAATGCCCTAGGTCTTGCCGAGAATGTTGCAACAGGTCACAACGTGGTGATTTCTGAGCTGCGTAGTATTTCAATTCAATGGAGTTCTGTATACCCTTATTGATTGCCTACCCATATACAAGGTATGGTGAAATATAAAGAGATGTGACAAGTTTTCTGAACCTCAGGGCCTCTCTTAAATCAGGCAGACAAGTACATAAGCAAATATTTACCACATGATGTACAGTCCCAATATGTACAAGTTATCAATATAGAAAGAAAGACAGAAAGTTTAACTCTAAATGACAAGGGTTAGAGATAATATCCCAAAAGAAATCATGTCTGTTTTGGGTTCTAAAGCATGAGTAGGAGTTTTCCAGAGCAACATAAAGGCAAAGAGCATTCTCAGGAGACAAAAATGTATGTACAAAAGGCATAAAGGCAAGACAGAAACTGGGAATTGAAAATAGTTTGATAATAGCAGAATGCAAAGTGCGTGGTTTGGGCAGGCTAAATGAAATAAAGCTGGAGAAGGGCAAAGGCTTGTAATAACACATTTCCTTGAGGTGCTAGACCCATTTTATGTTTGAAGTCAGATGTAAATATTTCAAATTCTTTTTTAGCTGCGAGTGTGTTGCAACCTCAGCCCTCCTCTGTGCTCCCCTTGGGCACCATGAGTACTGTGCCCAGCAATTTCAAAAGCCCCACATGCTGGACCCATTAGGCATTGCATGCTCCACTGTCTGAGTCATATTCTTCTCTGCCAGTGGTGACTGAACCCAGAGGAACGCTCCACTAATTGAATTTGAGATGACTCATTCAGTACCCCAAACTTGAAACTTGAAAACACAGCAGCAATACCTTGGCAGTAAGACTCTTGGTTCAGATTGTCCAGCTCCTTGTCTAGGAGCCAGTGGGAATGAGGTGATGGAGCAGATTTATCTGGGAGGACAGAGGAGTGGCTAGAGTCAGGGCTTTTGGGTTCTCTCACAGAGCTGGAAAGGACACAGGATCCACTGAAAGTCATTTGTTTGAACTCCAGCTAGTAGCCAAGTGCTAAAAAAATGATCCTCAAATATGTTTTCTTTGGCACACCTAGCTGTGTTTACACAATTTGATCCAATATTTTAAAATAGGGAGCTTTCATATTAAATTCTAGATTTCTGGATCCTCTCAAAGATTTGAGCGCCTTAATAACATAACTCTGTTATGGAAGAGTGGGTGCTTCCTATATAGGCTGTGTGGTCCCGAGGCTCATGTAGTCTCCACATCAACTTTCACACGTAGCTGCCTCTGCATTGGTACACAGAATGCTTCATTGGTTTACTGGGCCCTTTTGGGTATTTGAGTTTTCTTTCCCTACTGCTAGAAGAACAAACAAATCTGTGTTGGAAGAAGTACAGCCAAAATGCTCCTTAGAAGCCAGGATGACGAGACCTCATCTCTCATATTTCAGACATGTTATCAGGAGGAAACAATCCCATGAGAAGGACATCACGCTTGGTAAAGTGGAGGGTCAGTGAAAAGAGGAAGACTCAACAAGATGGATTGTTGGCACAGTGGCAACAGCAATGGGCTCAAGCTTAACAACGATTGTGAGGATGGCGCAAAACCGGGCAGTGTTTTGTTCTGTTGTGCATAGGGTTGCTATGAGTAGACTCTGACACAATGGCACTTAATAACACCAACCTATTGAAGCCATCACCAAGAACAAACTAATGGCATTTTCATTAAAGTAGACTTCAAAATATTATGTTTATGAGAAATTCATTAGAAAATGATGAATTTGCCTTTTCTTCTAAGAAGAATGCATAGTAGATATCTGTGAGGCTGGAGTTACATTCTCTTTATTATTTTATCTTATATTTCCCATCATTGTTATATCAAAATAGGTATTTGACTGATGCTCAGTAAGTGTGTAATGAATAAAATGACATTGCTGGTACATGTCTGGTACATCTAATTTCTCTCTCAGGAGACCTGATATGCTGTATATTGCATGGAAAGTTTTACTCATTCCCCGATGCATCCATGTTGGAATCCTCCCCTTCTTACAGCCTGTACTCATATGCCTGCTCTCCCAAGAAACACTCTATGACTTCCCCAGGGTAGAAATAATAGCTTTCAACTCTGTTTTCTATGCATGACATTATGGACTCCTGGTGTGTTGCTGAAGTATCAGCACCGGACTGTGAACCACAAGGTTGGTAATTCAAAACCACCAGCTGCTCCTTGAAAACACTATTATGAGGTCACTATGAGTGAGAACTTACTCGACCATACTTAACAAAAACAATTGTTTTCTAATTTAGTAATTATGACAGATTAGGTGTTGTGTCAACATGGCTTGGTTAGGATTCTCACTGGTTTAGCAGTTCTGATGTAGGTATCACCTCCATGATGAGATCTAATATAATGCAATCTACAAGTTTACATGCAATCTCAGAGGGACCTACAATCGCCAAGACAGAAAAGCCTGGAATGGAGTGCATCCATTGGATCTGGATCCCTGCACTGTGAAGCTCCTAGATCAAAAGGAAGATTGATGCCAAGATGTATGGAGATCTCTAAGGAATATTGGGCCTTCAGATGCTAGAAGGAGACAAGGACAAGAGCCAACGAAGAAGAAGCCTTCCCCAAGAGCTGGCACTCTGAATTTGGACTTCCAGACTCATGAACTTGAGAGACTCCTGGTGTGGTGCTGTAAGATAAGCACTAGACTGCTAACCACAAAGTCAGTGGTTCAAATCCACCAGCTGTCCTCAGAAACTACACAGGGGGTTGCTATATATTGGAACCTACTCAATGGCACTTAACATTGTGACAATCTGCTTCCATAAAGTTTTACAGCCTTGAAAACCATATGGGCAGTTCTATGCTGTCAATTCCAACTCAGGGCAATGGTTTTGGGGGTTTGGATGATACCCTGGTGAGGCAATGTTTGAGAGCTCAGCTGCTATGTGAAAGGTTGGTTGTTCTAAACCACCCAGTGATTTCACAGGAAAAAATACATGGCGATCTGTTCCCATAAAGATCATAGCAGAGGAAACTTTATGGGCAGTGCTAATCTGCCATGTGGGGTGTCTATGAGTCAGAATCAACTCAATAGCACCTAACAATAATCACTAGTTTTTACCTTATAGAGATGTTGTGAGGACTGAATGAGTCAATATATAGAGAGCATTTGTAAATGGGCCTGACATATAACAAATATTTGCAGCTACCATTCTTACTATTGCAACAATAATTTCTTTTAGAAGGATTAGCATGAGAATGGTCTGTATGAGATGGAGGTTAAAGATACCCCAAATATCTGACTTCCAAAATGATACCATCCATAATCCCTGATAATAATAATCACTCATCCATTCAGTATTCTCTCTCATGAACCAGGGTTCTGTAATTTACTACAACTTCTCATAGAACTCACAAACTGTCAAGGAAATGGTTCACCCAGTTGTAGAGGCTGGGAAGTCCCAAATCCATAGTTCAGACATCCGTCTGGAGGATACTTCTCACTCATGTCAAACTGAGCTGTTGAGTCACAAGTCTGTGGAAGCTGGAGAATCAAGTCAGGCAATAGACCACAAGCTCAAATACCAAGAACCAGAGGTCTGACAGAGGTGAGCCAGATGCAGAGTCCAGAATGAGAGAGCAAATTTGGCCAGAGTAGTTCAGTGTAGCTACAGAGGTAAAATCAAAAGAAGGAGTGTACCAAGACTCATATCACCAAGATGGCACCTGAGTCTGGGTCCAGGGACCTCTTAGGGCAGTAACTGTCTTTATGTTCTTCGGAATGATTCAACACTAGTCTTCTTCTCAACCTCATGGAAGAAAGGTCACAAAGATGGCATTTGCCCACACATTGATGAAGGTGTATTTTTAGTCTTGTGTGGCATCAAAAGGTCAGGCTGGAGACACCTTGGTTGTTACTGCGCATTTTAGGCAAACCAGATACGGTCTCTGGAGTTCTGGTGTGGCACTGTGGGCTAATGTGTCAGACTGCAAAGTCGTTTGAACTGCAAGGTTGGTGGTTCAAGCTCACCAGCTGCTCCTTGGAAACCTTATACAGGATCGCTATGGGTTGGAATCGACTTGACAGCACTTCACAGCAACAAGATATGGCCTCAGGCAGTCCTATACCCCAGCCTCCTACTTTTCTTAATTAAACAGGAAATAGGCAGTTTGCTAAGAAAGGAAAAGTTTAAAACAGGAAGTCAGTTCTTGTTTTAACCCAAAGTTGATGGCTAGTTTTCAGACCACACCCCCAAGGAAATAGAGGATAATGACTTGAGTCACACCCTCCAGCAAGGTGTGACTCCCACCTCAGTCCTACCTCCTTAATATAACAGGTAAGTTACTCCAAAAAGGGACCAGAACCACAGACAGAAGCTAGGATTTATAATATGATGGTGAGTCAAAAATTATCTGCACACTGACTGTAGAATTTATTTGAATCAACTTTTAGAAAAGACAAGCACATCATTTGCAATATAATCTCCTTGCTTTTCACTACATTTTGGCCATCTGTCAACAAGCTTTCCTTTTCCCTTATTAAAAAATGTTTTAGGCTGAGCTTCAAGCCACAAATACACTACTGTCTTCACTTTTTCATCAGAGGTGAATCTTCATCCTTGAAGGGTTGCTTTCAGGGGACCAAACAGGGGAAAGTCCAATGGGTCAAGATCAGGTCTATAGGGAGAATGCTTTAATACCTCAAAAAATTTTTAGCAGTGTCAAGAGTGTGGGCAGAGGTGTGTGGTTGTGCACTCTCATGCAAAATCACAACACCCTTGGATAGCAGTCTTCTGTGTTTAATCCGAAGTTTAGGCTTCAGCTCTTCAGTGAGCATCTCATTGTAACGAGCACTGTGGATTGTTGAACTCTTTTTCTGATAGTATTCCTCCAATCCTGGCCCTTGAGAATCCCAGAAAATGATAAACATCAATTTTTTTTCCAGCTGATGGTTGACTTTTTAATTTTTTCTTGTTCAGTGATTGAGGATGTGTCCATTCCATACTTGCCATTTACTCTCAGGCTCGTAGTGATGAATCCATGTCTTGTCACCAGTAATGATTTTTTTAAAGAAACTTTTACTTTCCTTAGACTATCATTCAAAATTTTGTTTGCAGATGTCCAAACACTTCTGTTTATACTCTTCCATGAGTGGTTCCATTGTCCATCTTGCACAAACTTTTCGAATTCCAAGTCCATTGTGGATTATTTCATGGCTGATTTGCAAATGATTTGCCACATTTTATCCACTGTCACTTGTCTATTTGACAGAATCATTTCACATACACACTCAATGTTGTCATCAGCCACGGACATGGCAAGGTGTTTTAATATAACCAGAGTACAGATCAATTTTGCCTCACACTTGCGCATCACTAACCAGAAGACTAGGGCTAGAAGGCCCATATTACGTAGTTCACTGCATTGCGACTATGTTCCAGATCCAGTGTACATAATGATACTAAGAAATTATTGTTGTTGTTGTTAGGTATCATCAGGTTGGTTCTGACTCATAGCGAACCTATATAAGGTTTCCAAGAAGCAGCTGGTGAGCTTGAACTGTAATACCACTATAACAGAAACACCATAAGGAAATGGCTTTAACAACCAGAAATTTATTCTTTCCCAGTTTGTTGTTGGTGTTAAGTGCCATTGAGTAGGTTCCAATATATAGCAACCCC
>NW_006408589.1:10788900-10791810 GCF_000296735.1 Chrysochloris asiatica | reverse complement strand
CTGGGTGGTTTAGAACAACCAACCTTTCACATAGCAGCTGAGCTCTCAAACATTGCCTCACCAGGGTATCATCCAAACCCCCAAAACCATTGCCCCTGAGTTGGAATTGACAGCATAGAACTGCCCATATGGTTTTCAAGGCTGTAAAACTTTATGGAAGCAGATTGTCACATTTACTTGAATTAAGAGTGAATGGTGGGTTCAGACCAGTTTTTCAGTCAGCAGCAAACTGTTTTAATCATGGCATGATCTGGGCTCCAGAGCATTCTGGAACTGATGATATACTCCTCATTTTAAATATGAATAAGACCAAAAGGGATGTCAGAAGAGACTCTGAAACTTGCTCTGTAGCATAGAGAGGCTAAAGCAAATCCAAAAAATGAGGAGGTAAAAGAGCTGGACAGAACATTTCAAAGGGCAGCTCAAGAGGACAGAGTCAAGTATTACAATGAAATGTGCAAAGATCTGGAATTAGAAAACCAAAAAGGAAGAACACCCTCATCATTTCTCTAGCTGAAAGAACTGAGAAAAAAATTCAACCCTCGACTTGCAATACTAAATAATTCTTTGGGCAAAATATTGAATGATGCAAAAAAAATCAAAAGAAGATGGAAGGAATTCAGAGAGTCACTGTCTAACCGCCCCCCCCCAAAAAAAAAAAAAGAATAAACAAAAAAAGGTCGTTGTTCAACCATTTCAAGAGGTAGCATATGATCAAGACTCAATGGTACTGAAGAAAGAAGTCCAATGTGTACTTTAGACATTGACAAAGAAGAAGGCTCCTGGAATTGATGGAAAACAAACTGAAATTTTTCAACAAACTAATGCAACACTGGAGGTACTCACTCATCTGTGCCAAGAAATTTGGAAGACATCTACCTGGCCTACTGATTGGAAGAGTTCCACATTTGTGCCCATTCCAAAGACAGATGACCCAGTGGAATTCAGAAATCATTGGACAATATCATTAATATCACATGCAAGTAAAATTTTGCCTAACTTAATTCTAAAACATGTGCAATAGTACATTGACAGGTAATTGCCAGGGGCTCAAGCCAGATTTAGACGAGGACATGAAACAAGGGATATCACTGCTGATGTTAAATAGATCTTGAATGAAAGCAAAGAATACCAGAAAGATGTTAACCTGTGGTTTATTAATCATGCAAAAACTTTGGACTATGTGGATCATGACAAGCTATGGATAACACTGAAGATAATGAGCATTCTGGAATGCTTAATTGTGCTCACGAGGAACCTGTACATAGACCAAGAGGTCATCGTTTGAACACAGCAAGGGGGCACTGAATAGTTTAAATTCAGAAAAGGTGTGCACCAGTGTTGTATTCTGTCACCATACTTATTCAACCTGTATGCTGAGCAAATAATCTGAGAAACTCAATTATATGAAAAAGAATGTGGCATCAGGATTGGAGGAAGATTCATTAAAACCCTACAAACCTGATTGTTGAAAGCGAAAATGACTTAAAATACTAACTGGTAAAGACCAAAGACTATATGGTATGGGTTTCACCTCAATGTAAAGAAAACAAAAATCCTCATCACTGGACCAATAAACAACATCCATATAAATGGGAAAAGATTTAAGTTGTCAATGACTTTATTTTGCTTGATCAACCACCAATACTCATGGAATCAGCAAACAAGAAATCAAACAACATATTGCATTAGGCAAATCTGCTGTACAAGACCTCTTTAAAGTGTTCAAGGGCCAAGATGTTAGTTTGAGAACTAAAGTGTACCTGATCTAAGCCATAGTATTTTCAATTGCCTCATATGCCTGTGAAAGTTGAACAGTGAATAAGGAAGACCTTAGAAGAATTGATGCATTTGAGTTGTGGTTCTGGAGAAGACTACTAAAGTTACCATGGACTATCAGAAGAACACACACATCTGTGTTGGAGGAAGTATAACCAGAATGTGCTTCAGAAGTCACAAAGGCCATATTTTGCCTCTCATACTTCAGGCATGTTATCAGCAAGGATCAGTCCCTGAAGAAGGACATCATGCTTGCTAAAGTGGAGTGTCAGCAAAAAAGAGGGAGACCCCAATGAGATGGATTGGTATAAGGGGCAGCAGCAATGGGCTCAAATGTAACAGCAGTTGGGAGGAATGGTGTAAGGTTGGGCAGTGTTCTCCTCTGTTGTACATAAGGTTGCTATGGGTTGGAAACAACTAGATGGCACTCAACAACAATAACAAGTTGAAACACAGAGAGGGTGTTACTTGCTCAAGGTCACACAGATAATAAGTGCCAAAACTAGACTTCAAACTTCGGAAATTGGATCCAGAGTCTATGCCCCAACCACAAAGTCATAACTATGCCTTTCTGAAATGAAGTCTACATATATGGTAGTATTCTTTGTGTTAGAGATTGCTAGTTGTCCTCCAATATTCATTGTTACTTTCTTCATTAATTGGAGAGCCTCTAATTTTTAGCTGGACAGGTGACTGCTGAGAATGAAGACTACATTTCTCAGCTTCTCTTGATGTAACATGTGACAATGTGACTACATTCCTAATGGAAAATGAACAGAAATGCTGTTAATAACTATTGGGGTTTGTCCTTAAAAAGAGAGGGCATTTCCTTCTTTGAGCCTTCCTTTGTTTTTCTGTGTGAATTTGGACATGATGGCTGTAGCTTAAGCAACAATCTTGGGCCATTAGGTGAAAGCCTTGCTTTTAGGATGGTGAAGGAAATATTGAAGAATTCTAGATTTTTGGTCATTCTGGAGCTGCCACATTGCCCCTAAACTGCTTAGTTCTATACTTTATATATTGTACTGTTGTTGTTGTTGTCAGGTGCTATCTAGTCGGAACCAACTCATAGCGACCCCATACACAGCAGAACAAAACAATGTCCAATCCTGGGCCAACCTCACTACCGCT
>NW_006408589.1:10785321-10788084 GCF_000296735.1 Chrysochloris asiatica | reverse complement strand
GATCAGAATCGACTTGATGGCATTTATCAACAACAACATTTTGTATTTTTAGTCACATGTAGAATCCTACTTGCTTTTAAAGCATGGTTTGACAATATGGGGCAAAAAAAGGTGGGAGAAAGAAAGTCTCAATAGGCTTAGAGATAGGATCTCCTATTTTTCTTTCTCCTCTTTTATTTAGGCAAGAAATTCTTCTGGCAGAGAACACTTTTTGAAAGATAGTTTTTTCAGAAAATTTCTTCTGTGAGCTCTTGGACTTCCATCAGTACCACACATACAACAAGGATACAAAGCATTCCTGAGGTCAAGCAGAAACTTGAAACTATCTGAATGCAAATGGCGTGGATTTCTATTTTATCACAGTCAGATATAGGTTTATTCCCAATTCTAATACTACCTTACCTGCTTGGTTTGGGCACATATTCTCACATTGGACCTTTGTTTCTCTCTATGTAAAATGACCACAAATGGTAAATAGGTTTGCTTTTGTAGACCATATCCAATTAATTGTTGTGTTTGTGTGGAGCACTGCAAGCCATAAATAGTATTTGAAGAGCAATGCCAGCCATTGAAGAGAAGTGTGTATCAGAAAAGTTGCCAAGAAGTTTACCTTGATTCGATGATCCTTTATGTTACGACACAATTTTATGTTCATTTGGGGGGCAAAAAAAAACCATGGAGAAAGATGACAAGAAAACAAGGAATAAGAACATGAATTAATAATAAAAAAAATGATTATGAGAAAACTAAGTATGAGAGTAGTTTTGTACCTTATAGAGAGGCAGTAAAAAGCAGAATTAATATCGCAGAAAATCAAATCAGTAATGTAGTAGACAAACAATCTTGACTGTTGATAGACACATGAGCCTAGATATAATTAAGTTACATAGGACACGTACATACACACACACAAATACATGCAAATAAAATAAGAATATGAATAAGTTCAGTGAGTAGTATATACGTCAACATCCTGAATGCGATGCTACATACAGTTTAGTTTTACAAGATATCATTTGGGAAAACTGAATGGAGAGTATAAAAGATCTTTGTATTATTTCTTGCAATTGTGTGAGAATCCACAATTATGTCAAAACACAATGTTTTATTAAATAGTTTCTCAGTTTAGAGGATTTAAAAAGTGCATCTTTAACAGGTTAGAAAATTACAATTCATTTGGTTTTCATATATAGCATATAGTACAGCTGACTATACTGAGGTGAAAAGAGTGCTAGAGTTTAACTTAGAAGACTGAAATTTGCATCTTGGCTCTGCCATGTATGTGCACAAGAATCACTCTACCTTTACAGGTCCTAATCCACTCTTTCGTAAAATGACCATATGTTGACAATGCTAGGAGGTTTCTCATAGCTCTACTGCACTGAGCAATTGCCATCTGTCTGCAGCTCCAGGAAGACCACTTTGAGACCTTGCTGTGCTAGAAGTCTCTCCTTTTTGCAGTTAGCTGCAGGGATACCTTGTACATTTTCAGGGACTAGGCAGGGGGATTTTGCCTAGTAATACAGCCAAGTGACAGAGACAGAAAATTGAAAGCTAAAAGAAATCCAGTGACCAAGGAAAATATCATGTGAACAGAGATGGGACAAGAGAATGAAATGTTTTCTTAAATAATTATGTTACCACATTGATTTAGAGTCTTTACATCTCATCTTTCTCTGTTTCTGAGAGAATAGCAGATCACCACAGATAAGAGATTAAGACATAAATGAAAATTATTGAAAGAATAAAATTGGAGACAGCCAAAGATGGTGGCTTAGTCAGACACATTATGTCATTCCTGTACAACAAAGACCTGAGGAACCAAGTAAGACAGACACATATGAAAATTTGGAACCTTGAAAAGCAAATGGAAACCTGAAGAATTAGACTGAACACCAAATGGAAAGATAAAATGAATGAAAACAGTGAATGAAGAGAACTACAGATCACAGATGGCCTGCCAACTGGCCCAAGACAGCATGACCATCTTGAGACAAAGCAAGTAGTGTTCTCAGATGAGGAGTTTCATGCTAGATTCAACTACATAGTATCTCTGTTGCCTATTAGGAATTTTATGAGCTCAAATAAATAAACAAAATAAAAGGATATAAAACCTTTCTGTAGAAGAACTTATAATAGAACTACCTGATTAGGAATTGACAAAATTATATTTAAACTCTTCAGAGATACCAAGGAAAACAAACAAAAAAAACCCAACTAGAATAATTCAAGAAAAGAATACAAGAACAAAATGACAAGCTAAATAGACAAACAGAAACCATAGATAAACAACAACCAGAAATAGAGAAAACTAGAAATACAGTTTTAGAGGGGGTCACCAAAGAGAGGTGACCCAGTGGGATGCAGAAATCATCAGACAATATATTTGATATCCCATGCAAGTAAAGTTTTACTAAAGGTAATATAGAAATGGCTGCAAACATACATTGACAGAGAACTTCCAGAGGTTCTAGTTGGATTCAGAAGAGGATGTGGAATGAGGGACATCATTGCTGATGTCAGATGGGTCTTGGCTGAAAGCAGAGAATTCCAGAAAGATGTTTACCTTTGCTTTATTAAATACACAAAGGCCTTCGATTGTGTGGATCATGACAAGCTATGGACAACATTGCGAAGTATGAGTATTCTGGAACACCTAATTGTGCACATGAAGAACCTGTACATAGACCAAGAGGCAGCTGTTCAAACAGAACATGGAAATACTGAATGGTTTAAAATTAAGAAAGGTGTGCAAACTTTCTT
>NW_006408589.1:10782031-10784526 GCF_000296735.1 Chrysochloris asiatica | reverse complement strand
GGTTGCTATGAGTTGGTACCGACTCGATGGCACTTAACAACAACAAAAATAAATAAATGACCCAGTGGAAAGACAGATAAGTAGAACAAATCAATGGAAGAAAGAATCAGCAAAATTGAGAACAAAACTTTTCATAGTAATTTGTTTGAGGAACATTCAGAAAAAAAAGAAGGAAGAAAGCCTAAATGGAACACCATATAGAGGGATAATTTACATTCAATAGTAACTCTAGACGATAAGGAGAAAAAAAAATACAGAGACAATTTTTGAAAACATATTGATAGGCAACTTGTCATGGAAGAGGAGAAGGTTTACATCCAAGAATATCAACAAACTCCATAATGGATTGATTCCAAAAGAAATTCAATAAGACAGATGGCATAATCAAATTTTTGAGAAGAATCAAATATTGAAGAAATAATTCTGAGAGCAGTTTGTGAAAAAATGAAATATCACTTACAAAAGGACAACAATGAGTCTACAGGGTACTAGAGATGTTAAACTGTAAAGGACAACAACTTTGAAACAAAAGTGGGAATGTTATGCTTATAGAACTTCTATATGGAGAGAAAGTCAAGGCAATGTCAAGATAGATGTTTTAAATTCTGGAAGATGAAAACAAACTTCAAGTAACCACTAAGAAAATGAGTAAATTTACATACCAAAATAAAGAAGAGAATCAGAAATGCTCAGTAAACCCAAATAACAAAAATGACTGATAGCAAAATAAAATCCATACACAAAAATAATGCAGCACAGAAATTTAGAGGAACAAACTCAAATTTCTAAAACAGTTCAAACTTACTAGACTGATAAAGACTAGAGCAATTGCAGAGGCAGACTGTTTAACTTGGAATGGAAGCCACTCTCAGAGGCCACCTTTCAGCCAAATAATACATTATCTTAGAAAATAAACAAAATCTCACATGGGAATTGTGCTCCTTTAAACAATCAATTAGACCAGAGAGTCAATGTTTATCCCAAAGTAAAGATAAGATGACAAAGAGAGGCAGGGAAGCTAGATAAATGGAAACAGAATAAACAGAATGAAAATAGTGAGAATATTGACACATTACAAAAATGACAATCAATTGGAAAATGGGAACCTAATTTTTGGTGTAAATTTTAACCTAAATTACTATGAAATATTTTTAAAAATATATATTTTAAAAGGTAAGTGATATCCTCAACACTCTCTCACATCTGTTTTCTGTACCTGCCTCTGGTCATGAACATCCAACTTCCCATTGTGCTTCCCCATGGCCAATAACAACTCTTGACTCCTGGTATCCTCCTTGGCTCTGCAAGTTCAAGGTCTTTTTTGAACCTTAAGTTTATTCTGCATCCTCCTTTCTCTTTTGCTTTCATCCTACGTATGCTTAAAACAATATTATTTGGCACAGGAAAGGAATAGAGAATTGTTAGGTGGCAGAGAAGTGATGTCTTGTGTTTATCTTATATACAACTAACTGATTGATGGATAAGACACCTACCTATCAGTGGTCAAGATAAATTACTTCCAGGAGCCATCCTGGTGAGTTGAGAGAACATGTCTTGACAGTTGGTTTGGTGGTGTCTTAAGCTGGGTTCTCTACAAAAGCAAAAAAAGTGAAGCTTATGCTGATATGAAGTGAGGGAGATGAGATGCACAAGAACAGCCATATTTGCAGATAGTACCCATTTGGCCTGGCTTCAATGGCTGGACGATCAGAACTCGACTAGAGGATGAAAGAAGGGAAAAAAAGAGGAATCTGCTACAGTTTGATGAACTTAACCTATACTATGGATGTAGTAGCTCAAAAGAGGGAACAAATCTTTACAGCGAGGATCATTCCCACCCTCTCAGTACACAGGGTTTACAGGGATGGGCAACTTAGGCATTGGCTACCCAAAATAGGGGGGGCTACAAAAGCAAGAAGTGACTGGCTTACAAGCTTTTAAGAGGGAGCCTAGTTTCAGAGGGTGTGGGGGAAGGTAGAATCTCCACTGAGTGGTTTCCAACCTGTCTGGACCGGGCTGGTGAAAGGAGATGGGGATAAGACTCTTGTGGGTCAATAGTGAATAATTGTCATCAGTATTGATTGTGAATGTTGCAAATGTAAAGGTAGATGTTTTGTAACAAAAGGAGAGGGATTGGTTGATCTTGCAGTACAGGAGTGGAGGACTCTGGGACCATCAAGGGCGAAGGGTGGATTGCCCTATCCAGAGAAGCAGTGATGACAGAGATGGAGGCAGAGACAATGCCATGGAGAGACGGAGTGGCTGGGAACTCTGGACTCAGGGAAGGAGAGGGGCTATGTGCTGGCGACCGAGGTGCAGGCTTGCAGGGTGTATCCATTGGTTGTTTGAATGGTTATATATTCCTGAGTGCTTTGGTATACATCCAAACAACAACAACAAAAACCAGAAGGAATGGAAGCAAATGCTGTTGAATGATAATGCATGGAAGGGATTGTAATCATTGCAACGAATGATTCTCCCCATGTAAACTGTCA
>NW_006408589.1:10780016-10781751 GCF_000296735.1 Chrysochloris asiatica | reverse complement strand
TTACAGGTTACAGATGCTAATGACTCCCAGGATTGACTGATTATACAGCAGACCACTGGCTCAAGTCCACAGAAGCAGAGGTCAGATGATGAGTCAGATGCAAGATCCAGATACAGCAAAAAGCAAGCAAGCTATACCAGACTGTTCACATGTTTTGGAAGCAGGCCACACCCCCAAGGAAATGCCCTTTCAATTAATTGACTGCTCATATGGAAGTGATTATATTATGTTGTTGTTAGGTGCCATCGAGTTGGTACCAACTCACAGTAACCCTCTGCACTACAGAACAAAACACTGCCAGATCCTGGGCCAACCTGACAATTGTTGCCACGTTTGAGCCTATTGATGCTGCCACTTGGCCAATCCATCTCACTGGGGGTCTTTCTCTGTATCAGATTTCATTATAGGGGATAACGATATCATAACTACCAAACCACTGAGATCCATTACAGTGGTCCATTACAAGTGGTTAAGAAAATATTGGACTTGTTTAATCCAAATTCCTTTTTCTACCCTTCACATAGGCTTTTCTTTCTCCTCTGAATAACAGCAGATAGAACATTTGTAGACTGATAGTGTCTGGGGAGCCCAACACTTAGCACAACCAAAATAATGGAGGGCTCCATTATCTAAAACCTCATAAATTATTGCTCCCCAAGTCAAGAGTCTGTCACACTTGACCCTTCTCGAATTTTGTAGGATTTGGGCGGAGGGTGGTCTAAAACAGTTAAAATCCCCATAAACTTTAAGATGCAGTGATCTTAGGATTCCATTCTTACCATTTGTCTCTGCTTTTTCACATTCTATAGCTGCCTTTGAGGAGAGTTGAGACATTGAACCAAGATGTAAGTTCAAATTTTATGCAACATCTAATATAGAAGTGATATTAATAATCTTGTTAATTGTTAGGTGGTTCTTGTTAGGTGCCTTCAAGTTGATTCCCACTCGTAGTGACCCTCTGGACAACAGAACAAAACACTTCCTGTTCCTGAGCCATCCTCTTAATCATGGTTATGTTTGAGTCTATTATTACTGCTACTGTGTCAATCCATCTTATTGGGTGTTTCCTCTTTTCTGATGATCATTTACCAAGCATGACAGGACCCTCCTGAAAAAAATGTCCAAAATGTGAAGGATGAAGTCACCACCCTTGCTTCTAAGGACCATTCTGGCTGCACTTCTTCCAGGACAGATATTTTTTTTGTTTTTTTCTGACAATCTATAATACTTTCAGTATTCTTTGTGAATACCGTTAGTCAAATGCATTGATTCTTCTATGGTCTTTCTAATTCACTGTCCAACTTTCACAAACGTATGAGGTGATTGAAAATACCATGACTTGGGTCAGGCACAGACCTTAGACCACAAACTGACATCTTTGCTCTTCAATACTTTAAACGGGCCATTTGCAGTAAAAAAAAAAAAAAAAAAAAACTTTGTTTGATTTCTTGACTGTTGCTTTCATGTGTATTGATTGTGGATCCACACAAAATGAAGTCTTAGATAACTTCAATCTTTTCCCCACTTATTATCATGCTATTTATTGGTCCAGTGGTGAGGATTTTTGTTTTCTTTACATTGGGGTGCAATCCATACTAAAAGCTATGTTGTTGTTGTTGTTAAGTGCCGTTGAGTCGGTCCCGACCCATAGCAACCCTGTACAGGGTTTCCGAGGGTGTAAATCTTAATGGGAGTAGAAAGCCTCATCTTTCTCCCGAGGAGCAGCTGGTAGTTC
>NW_006408589.1:10774581-10775146 GCF_000296735.1 Chrysochloris asiatica | reverse complement strand
TATGAGGTTATTGAAAATATCATGGCTTGAGTCAGGTGTACCTTAGTCTTCAAGTTGATATCTTTGCTCTTCAACATTTTTAAAAGGTCTTATGTAGCAGATTTCCCTAATGCAATACGTCATTTGATTTCTTGACTGCTGCTTCCATGAAAGTTGATGGTTGATCCGAAGAACGAAGTCCTTGATAACTTCAATCTTTTCTCCACTGATAAGAATGTTGTTGAGTGGTCCAGTGGTGAGGATTTTTGTTTCCATCTCTCCTTCTTCCTATTCTGTCTTTGTCTGGAAGCTCATCTGAAACCTGTCCACTGTAGGTGACCCTGCTGGTATATAAAATACCTGTGGCATAGCTTCTAGAATCACAGCGAGTCACAAGTCACCACAGTACGACAAACTGACAGATGAGTGGTGGTCCATGTGTATAGTCATGTTTTATGTTGTTTAAAAAAAGCATTTGCAATGAACAAGTCATTGGTCCTGAAAAATTCTATCATGTGATCTCCAGTATCATTTCTATAACCAATGCCATATTTTCCAACAACTGATCCTTCCTTTTTGTTTCCAA
>NW_006408589.1:10773406-10774481 GCF_000296735.1 Chrysochloris asiatica | reverse complement strand
AAGACTGTGCTCTTTGATCTTCATCAGTAAATGTTTTAAGTCCTCTTCACTTTCAGCAAGCAAGGTTGTGCTTGATGCAGGCATACCTTAGTCCTCAAACTGATTATCTTTGCTCTTGATTACTTTAGAGAGACTTGTGCAGCATATTTGCCTAATGTGATACATTTTATTTCTTGACTACTGCTTCCATGCATGCTTATTGTGAACCCAAGCAAAATGAAATTTTCAAAACTTCAATCTTTTCTCCACTTATCACAATGGTATTTATTAGTCCAGTTGTGAGGAATTTTGTTTTCTCTATATTTAGGTGCAATGTACAGCAGAAAGTTGTAGTCTTTGATTTTATCAGTAAGTTCTCTTTGCTTTTAGCAAACAAAGTTGTAATATCTACACATTTCAGGTTGAGTCTTCCTCCAGTTCTGATGTCAAGTTCTTTTTCATATAATCCAGTTTCTCAGATTACTTGCTTAGCATATTGATTGAATAAGTATGGTGATAGACTACAACCCTAGTGCACACCTCTGATTTTAAACCACTCGGTGTCCCTTTGCTCTATTCAAACAACTGACTCTTGGTCTATGTACAGGTTCTTCATGAGCACAATTAAGTGTTCTGGAATTCCTGTTCTTAACCCAATGTTATCCATAGTTTATCATGATCTACACAGGCAAAAGCCTTTGCATAGTCTATGTTGTTGTTGTTATATACTGTGGAGTTCCGACTCAAAGTGACCCTGCATAGGGTTTCCAAGGCTGTAAATCTTTATAGAAGAAAGCCTTGTCTTTCTCCTGTGGAACAGCTGGTAGTTTTGAACTGCTGACCCAGAGATTAGCAGTCTTATTCATAACTACTACTCTACCAGAGCTCCTTATTGAATAGCCTATAAAGCACAAGTAAACATCTTTCTGATATTCTCTGCTTTCAGCCAAGAGCCATCTGACATCAGGAACGATATTCCTCATTCTAAGTCCTCTTCTGAATCTAGCTTGAATTTCTGTCCATTCCTTGTCAGGTTTCTGAGGAGTGGCTGGTGGGTTTGAATTATTGACCTTGTGGCTAGTAGTCCAGTTCTTCT
>NW_006408589.1:10768086-10773306 GCF_000296735.1 Chrysochloris asiatica | reverse complement strand
GATGTATTGCATTAGGCAAATCTGCTGCACAAGACCTTTGGAAAGTGTTGAAGAGCAAAGATGTCAGCTTGATGACTAAGGTGACTTGAGGACTAACCTGACCCAAGCCATGTTATTTTCAATAACCTCATATGCATGAGAAAGCTGGATAGTGAATAAGGAAGACCATAGAAGAACTGACACTTTTGAGTTGTGGTGTTGGAGGAGAATATTGAAAGTGCCATGGGCTGCCAAAAGAACCAATAGATATGTGTTGGAAGAAGTGCAGCCAGAGTGTTCCTTGGAGGCCAAGATGGCCAAATTTCGTCTTTTGTACTTCAGATATGTTGTCAGGAGGGACCAGTACCCGGAGAAGGATATCATGTTTGTTAAGGTGGAGGGTCAGAGAAAAAGAGGAAGACTCCCCAAGGAGATGGATTGGCCAAGTGGCCGCATCGATGGACTCAAGCATGGCAACAGTGGTGAGGTTGGCCCAGAATTGGGCAGTGTTTCATTCTGCTGTGCATATGGTCACTATGAGTCGGTACCGACTTGATGGCACCTAACAACAACAACAACAACATATTCTATCCGGTGAGGGCCATGTGTTTATTCTTATTTCATACTGTTGCAATGAATAAGTCATTGATCTTGCAAAAATCTATCATGCTATCTCCAGCATTCTTTCTATCACCAAGTTCATTATTTTCCAACTTGTGATCTTTACAACTGGAGAGACTCATCTTCTAGCATGACATCAACCAATCATCTGTTGCTAATCATAACACTTTCAGTGGCTAACTACTTTGAAGTAGTCTACCTTTCCTTCCTAGTCTATCTTAGTCTGGAAGCTCCACTGCAACCTTCCCACCATGGGTGACCCTGCTAGCATGGTGACCGGTAGCAGAGCTTCCAGTATCATGACTTGATAATTGTTGTTGTTAAGTTCCATCCAGGTGATTGCAACTCATAGGGACCCTGCATAAGGTTTCCAAGGCTTTACATCTTCAGGAGAACAGAAAGTCTCATCTTTCTCCTGCAGAGCAGTTGGTTGGCTCAAGCCTCTGTCTTTGTGGTTCATAGTCCACTGCTTATCATATGGAGCCATAGCTTCCATTTATTGAAAGACCATTGTGTGCTGCTTTGGAGTTAAGTGTGTAAGCACTTTTTTTTTCAAACCCTATGTTAAAGATTAAATTGTGTCCTTCAAAAAAATTATGAAGGCCTAGCCAGACAACCTCTTATATTTTTTAATTCTACTTTGTTTGAAAATAGGGTCTTTGAAAGTGTTGTCAGTTAAATTAATATGAAATCATACTGGAGTAGGATGTGTCTTATTCACTTATAAAAGCATAGAGGAGACACAGAGATAGAGAATATGTGGTGGTATGAGGTGGTCATATGAAGATACATCTACAAGCCAAGGTACAATCATGGGTACTGTTGTGGTTAGCTTTTGTTGAGTTGGCTCCTGACTCATGGAAATCTTATGCATAACATAACAACATTCTTATTCATGGTTTCAAATTGGACTGTTGTGATTCATAGGGTTCTCAAAGGTTGATGTTTGGAAGTAGACAGCCAGATCTTTCTTTCTAGTCCATCTTAGACTAGAAGTTCCATCAAAATCTATTCAGTATCATAGCAACTTTCATCCACTAACAGATGGATAGTAGCTGTAAGTAAGATGCATTAGTCAAGAATGAAACCAGGGTTTCCCATGTGGAAGGTGAGAATTATATCATTGACCCACCAATGCCCCACTTATTTCCACTAGGTAATATTTTAGATAATACATTAATTATTATTTTGGTTTCAAGTAACACTTTTCACACTATACAATGTTAAGGGGAAAAAAACAACAACAAAGGATAGTTGAGCAGGTAAAGGTGGGAGGTTTTAGAATGTCATGGTCATATCTTCAGGAACTAACACTTCATGAGGGACTATGAGAGTCTTCAAATGTACAAGGAAATACAGGGCTTTTTTCCCTCCTCCTCCTCTGCATCTTCATCCTCATTCTTCTTGACTTAACATGCCTACCATTTTCATAGGCAAAAGTGGCTGTCCCACATTATCTAACTTTTGATTTCCATAGTCAGGAATAATTTACAGAGATATTGTACAAGGACATTTTAATCTCAGATTAGCAGTGTGGGTTAAGTGTTGGGCTGCTAACTGCAAGGTTGCCTGTTTAAACCTGCCAACTGCTCTGCAGGGGATAGATGAGGCTGTCTGCTCCCATAAAGATTTAGTCTCAGAAACCCAAAAGAGCATTTCTAGTCTGTCCTATATGGTCACTCTGAGTGGAGTCAACTCTACAGCAGTGGATTTGGTTATGGTTTTTGTTTATTGTTTTTAATCTGGTTCATTTAGTTTGGGCCAATTAGCTACAACAATTAAGATAAAATGGCAGGGACACATAGCACAAACATGGCCCACCTATAGATAAAGTAAGGGAGAGTTATTAGAAAACAAGTCTGTGGGCTGGACAGATGCTCCATAGTGTTGGCTATTGGCACCTGCTCTTCCCATGTCAACCCAGGCTTCAAACTGCAATTTTATTGTCAAGTCTCTCTTCCAGAATCTCAAATGAACTTCAGACTCCTATCTAAAACTGCTAACTGGAAATATCTCCCTAGTAATCCTACAGACCTGAAGCTCAACATGTCAAAGACTAAATTTATCTTACCACCAAAACCTCATCCTGCCTCTTCAGTGGAAAGAACCATGATCAATGCAGTCAACCAAATAAAACTGTGAGAACTACCTTACTCTCTTCCCAGTGTCTTTAACACCTTGCTCATGTCATCCTGTTTGTCACCAAGGACACTGCTTCTACCTCCTTTACATTGGCACTTGCCCCTTCTGCTCCAGTCCCACTAATCATCATTTCTCCACTCAGTCTTCACCTCTTCTAACTTGTTTTACTGTTATGGCCTCATAACTGGACTCTGACTTTCAGAATGACTCTTTCCCTATTAATTCTCCACATCTCTCACAAAACCCATCTTTCTAAAATAGCTATAATCGTTGCACTTGCAGCCATTATAACTTTCAGTATAGGAGTTAAAAACTCTCTGTCTTGGTAACCTAAGTCATTTGTCATGTGACTGTTTTTACAGCTTTATCCCCTTCACTTTCACACAGTCAATGTATTGTCTGGTCATCCAGAAGCATTTGTGGCTTTCCAGATTTTCCAGGGTTTCCCATATCTCTCTGCTTGCTTTTCTTCAAGCTGTCCCCTCTATCTGCCATGCCTCACTTCCTTTTACTACCTTTTTTTCATCCAACCTATCTCTAGTGGCTCCTCAAATCTCAATGCAAGCTCCTATTTCTATGAGAAACATTCTAGAGAACACATTTATCTTGACTTCCTTTTCTCAACATAGCCCAGTACCCAATAGAGTGTACATGTTCAGTACACATTTGTAATATAAATAAATTCAAAGTCTATGGTTGAGTAGAAGTACATGGGTTAGCTGTAAATCCATTTTGGAGACATTTTAAGCAGTGGTGTTTCCCTCTCAGAACCCCCTCCATTGCTCTAGTCAGCATTTTCCTCTTAGACAAGATCCTACACAGGGTTCTCTGGTAGCTTCAACCAGCTTAGAATATCTCAGTTCACTGACCACTGCCCAAAGGATAGCCCTGAGGTCAGTTCTGATGCTGAATCCCAAAGATATCAGCATGGAAACTAGGCAGGCATGGGAGAGTGGAAACAGATTCCTGGAATCTCCAAGAAACATAAAGAATGCCTCCATGTTTAATTACAGAAAAGTCCAAAATCAGGAACAAATCTCTTGGGATCCAAGGTTACATTTCTTACCATGAGGCCTTCTCTGATAACTGCAGTACAAATTAACCACTTTCTTGACCACCCAAATCATTTTATTTGTTTCTGTTATTCATTCTAATACTTGACTACATTTAACATGGAGTCTTGGTATGGCACTGTAGGATAAGCATTGGACTTCTTGCTGAAAGGCCAACAGTTCAAATCTACCAAGCGCTCCTTGGAAACTACATACAGAGTTGCCATGAGTTGGAACAGACTCAGTGACACTTATTAACAACAACATTTCACCTAACAATTACCCTATTGTCTAGTGTGTCCCGTCAGCCCCAGGTAAGCATTTTATATGCAGAAACCAAGAAAATGGTAAGTGTTCTGATTAGTCTGAAAAGGAAAGATAGATTATTCTAGAAATTGTGAACTTATTGAGACTAAAGACAAAATCTAGCAAGATTCTATAATAAAAGCATAAAAATGATTTGTAATATATAAAAGAAATGAATTTTAATCATCAAGAGAGCACTTTGAATCACTGAGGACAAATCACACCAAATGAACCTAATTTTTCTTTTCAGTAGAGTTTCTAAACTGGTAAACTAAATTATAATGACAATCTAGAGTTTTATAAACAAAGCATGTTTCTCAGCAAGGTACCATGGGATTATGAAAAGATGATGGATTTTTAAACCAGACAGATATGCATTTGAGTCCTGGTTTTACTTTAGTTGTCTGAACTTTCTTTATCTGTACAATATCTTTAATATATATATATATATGTGTGTGTGTGTGTGTGTATAAAATTAAAACATACCCTATGTCTGATATAGTTACTGAAGTACAAAATTGCATGAATTTTATGAAAAATTGATTATAATTATAACCATTCTTTGCTTTCTAAATAGTTTCTAAGGAATGAATTCATGTTGTCTTTTTTACATATGAGCAAATAGAAGGTAAATTTAAGTAATTTGTCATAAGAGCCACAACAAATATGTTAAAGAACTGAAATTTGAATTCCTATTCTATGCTATATTTGTTTCCCTATGCCATGGGAGTGTGATCACCGTCACATTTCTGAATTGTGAAAACACTGAGTATACGAAATGTCAAGCATCTTTGACTTGGATAGAGAGTAGAGCATTTATATTCCTTAGATGACTAAACAAAAATAAAACCCATTGTTGTGGAGTCTATTTTGACTCAGAGAGACCCTACAATTCAAAATAGAAGTGCCACATAGGTTTTCCAAGGTTGTAAAACTTTATGGAATCAGACTGCCACATCTTCCTCCCACACAGAAGCTACTGGATTCACACTACCAAACTTTTGGTTAGCAGCTGAGTACTAAACCATTATGTAACCAGGGCTCTTCTTTGATTAGCCCTGCAAAGTATTTATCAGAGTCTATTTGTATGGGACAGGCAGCTCTGGTAGCGTAGTGGTTA
>NW_006408589.1:10758323-10763108 GCF_000296735.1 Chrysochloris asiatica | reverse complement strand
TGTCTTGCACATATATGTTAATTTTTTAAAAAAACACAGTAAGTATGAATCACAACCCCCATTTTACAGATGAAAATAACATGAAGCTTTGGAAATTTAAGATAACTTGCCCCATGTCATAAAACTAGTATGCTCCTGAGCAGGGATGCATTCCTTACAACCTTATGTAGTGGTGGTTGTTTTTAAGTGCTATGGAGTCAGCTATGACTCATAGTGACTCTGTATAGGGTGTCCAAGGAGCAGCTGGTGGGTTTGAACCACCGACCTTGCAGTTAGCAGTTCAGTCCTTATCCTACCATGCCACACCTAGACTCCTACCACCTTATAATGTAACCATTGTTAAATTTACAAAATAGCCTGGGATTACCAAATTTATCAAAGGCCAGAGGCAATTATATGGTGGAACTGACTGAATAAGCACCTAATTTGTGATAGAACATGGGCAATCCATTTTACAAATTTCATTACTTTTAATACAACATTGACTTGTGATGATTTCTCTTCTTCCCTTTTTACAGATGAAGATACTGAGGCATAGATAGATCAAGTAACTTACTTGAGATCACACATATAGTAAATGATTGAAATGGGATTAAAATCCAGGTTTCCATGCCTACAAAGCCTATGGAGTTAACCATTACGCTGTTCAGACCCTTGCAAAAAAGCAAGAATCATTTTCTATTAACTAAAGCCAGGAGTCCTTGGGTGATACAAATGGTTAACATGCTAGACTGATAATCAAAATGTTGAAAGTTCCAGTCCACCAAAAGGCATCTCCGAAGAAAGGCCTAGTGATCTACTGAAAAATCAGCCACTGAAAACCCTATGTAGCAGAATTCTACTCAGACATACCTGGTGTTGCCATGAGCTGGAACTGACTAGACTACAACTAGTTAAAGCTCTTTATAAAAGCCTCATTGGGTAGTCAACTTCTCATTGCTGGAGTGGTCCAAATGGAGACTATAGGTTCCTACTGGAGATGCCTGGAAGTGCCAAACCCTTATGCTTCTGTCAAGTTTGCCTTTGGAATTCACTCTTCATAGGGTGTGCTAAGCACCAAGTAGGCGCTCAGTAAGTACTTGTTGTCTTGAATGGAATAGACGTCTGTTCTCTAGAAGGGGACCTCTTGGTGCATTACTGTGGGATTTGTGGCTTTGGAAATGAGCTTTCTAGCTATTTGTGTCAAGGCAGAATTAGAGGGAGGCAAGTTTGCCAGCATAACTAGCAATTAGAGTCCAACCCACAAATTCATGCACTGGACTGGCTGCTTGCGTGGGAAGAAGAGGGAAGGAGGCACCTTCAAGGGGCAGTGGAGTAAGTAGAGGCAGCCATGGGCAGCAGCCCCAGGAACTGTGGCCACAAGAACAGCCTGGATAGCTGGTCTTAGTCTTGAGTGGTTTAAGATGAATATTCTACTCTACCTCCCAGGCCTCTCCCTTCCTGCCCCTAGGGCTGTCCACTTGAGTTACCGACAAGGTGATTAATTGCATAGACTTTCAGATCTATCTGAGAAATCATCTCCAACTAAGATTCACACTGAGGGTGAGAGATACTCCCACAGAAATACTATGTAGAAAACCACTCTTCTGTGCTTTTGCAATCTAAAGGTGGCTCCATGAAAAACATGTGAACTAAGTTCATGCCGAATGGAATTGAGGTCTGAGTGCAAGTATAAGTGGTGGCATAGGAAGAGGATATGTCCAAGACTAGACTGGGGGATCCCTGAAAGCAAATGTTCTCAAAGGAGTAGGATTATATTACCCATTCAGTTTTTAGAGGGTGGCTAAAATTCCTCTTACCCAGTACCAGCCCCACTGGTCTGGAAAAATGCCCAAATGAATACTCATTTCCTTTGGTTAAAGAAGTGTTTCTCCAACATTTTGGTTTCAAGTCCTCTTTGTTGTTGTTGTCATTGTTAAGTGTCATAGTGTTATTTCCAACTCCTAGTGACACTATATAGGATTTCTGAGGCTGTAAATCTTTGCTGGAACAGAAATCTTCATCTTTCTCTCATTTAGTGACTGTTGGAATCTAACTGCCAACATTGTGATTCACCACTGTCACCCGTATCTTCTTTATACTCTAAACAACTATTGGTAACCTCAAAGAGCTTTTGTTTATGTGGGTTTACTTATCAGCAGTACAATCTTTGAAATTTTAAATGATAAATGCTTAAAATATTATTTTATTCATTCATTTAACAATAACACCACTGTGTTAACTCCTGAGCCCGCGGGCACTGCCACTGGGGGTTAGAGCTGACAGTGAAGCAGCCACTGGTCTGAAGTGCAGGGAAGCATGCATGAGCTCCCAAACTTGCACCTAGTACCCATTTGACCTATCTTCGATGGCTAGCTGACCAGAACTTGATCAGATGGAGATAAAAATGCTTGACACTGTAAGCAACTGTAAATTGCTACAGTTTGATTAATTGGACCTTTACTTATGGATGCAGTTGCTCAAAAAGTCCAATCAAAATGGAAGGATTCTTCATATCATGGATCAAGCTTGTTTCCTTAGTGCACTGGGTTGATTTGTTGTTGTTAAGTACCGTGGAGTCTGTTTCGACTCATAGTGACCCCACACAGGGTTTCTGAGGCTGCAAATCTTTAGGGGAGCAGAAAGCCTCATCTTTCTCCCGCAGAACAGCTGGTAGTTTCAAACTGCCAACCTTGAGGTTAGCAGCCCAATTCGTAACCACACTGGGTTGACGTTGTTGTAAAGTGCCATTGAGTCGGTTCCAACCCACCGTGACCCTGTATAGGGTTTCTGAGGAGCAACTGTTAAGCTTGAACCACTGACCTTGCAGTTCAAAAGGCTTTGCTGTCTGTTGCATTAACCCACAGCATCACACTAGGACACCAGGTTGATAGGGATGGGCAATTTAGACATTGACTATAAAGGCATGAAGCAGTTGGCTTACAAGCTTTCATGTGTGTGCTTGATTTCAGAATGAGGGAGTAAGGTAGAATCCTCACTGATTAGTTTTCCTTTTTTCCATATGGAAAAGGTAAAAGGGGATGGGGAATGATTAGTGATAGGACTTTATGATTAAATTGTGAGTAATTGTTAGCAGGATTAATCGTGATTGTTACAACAGTAACTATAGAAGATATGTAACTAAAAGGGGGGAGTAGTTAACCTTCCTTTCAGGAACAGAGGACCCAGGATCATTAAGAAGAAAGAGCATGAGTGGAGCGTGAGATCCTACCTAGCAAAGTGGCAACAGCAGAGAGACGGTGGCAGAGGTGATGGCATGGAGAAGCAGAACAGCTGTGGGCTCTAGATCCACGGACTGAATAAGGCTGTGTGCTTGCAGGCAGAAGGTTGACTTGTAAAATGTGCCCTTTGGACATTTAAATGAATACGTATACTCTGTTTTGTATGTGTACATCAAATATTTTGCTTTGTTTATTTGTGAAAAGTACTATGTAGAAGGGAAGCTACAACGAAGAAGCAGGACAACTGTTGTTTCGGGGAGGGGACTGTAATCATTAAGATGAAATAAAATATAGGATTGGCTAAAAGTAAAGCTAATGGATCTTGACTGTTAACCTTCACTCAATTCACAATAAAATGCTAAAAAAATTTAAATAACACTCATATGTAAAATGTTTTCTTTCCTGAAAAACAAACACGTTTTCCAAAATAAACAATATTTGGTGAGTAAAGTGACACTGTTTTATATTTTTGCAAAAATCTTTAGTGTCTGGCTTACTGGAAGACAGCTGGGTTTTCATATCTGTTTCTATATTCTATCTGTTGAGATACGTTGTTTTGGTTGAAGTTGATGAAAGAAATCTGGTCTCACACAGTATGTAGGTAGAAAAAAGGAGAAGTGTTTCAATTGCCCTTTCAGGTAACTATGGAGATTTCCCCCCACCCCCACCCCCTTTGGTAATGACATCAGAGTAAGTTAGTTACAATAGTGGTGGTTATGTGCCGTGGAGTCGGTTTCGACTCACAGTGACCCTGTACAGGGTTTCCAAGGCTATAAATCTTTATGGGATCAGAAAGCTGACCTTAAGGTTTGTAGCCTGATTCGTAACCACTATGCTACCAGAGCTCCTTGTTAGTTGCAGTAGGGAACCTAAAAGTATATCAATTAATTTTTCATAATTTGCTACATTAAAATCCACTGGTCTGGGTTTTACAGTCAAATTATACCAAACATTCAAAGAAGAGCTGACACCAATTCTACTCAAAACATTCCAGAACACATAAAAGGATGGAATACCCTCAAACTCTTCTTATGAAACAAGCATAACTTTAATGCCAAAGCCAGGCAAAAACATCACTAAAATAGAAAATCATGACCAATACCTCTCATAAACATTAACAGAAAAATTCTCAAGAAAATCCTAGCCAAAAGAATCCAAAATCATATCAATACAATACACCTTACCAGGTATGGAAAGATGGTTCAACATTAGAAAAACAATCAATGTAATCCACCACATAATTAAAACAAAGGAAAAGAACTACATGACCATAACAAATAATGCAAAAAAGGCATTTGACAAAATCCAACACCCATTCTTTTTATTTTTTCAAACTTTTTATTGTGAATTGAGTGACAGTTTACAGACAAGCTCATCAGTTTTACATTTAACAAATCATACCCGTCTCAGTGATTACAGTCCCCTCCATGCAATAATACTTATCCTGCTTCCTCCCTGTGGTACCTATTGCCATTCCACCCACCTTCCCATTTCTTTGTCCTTAGGTAAATAATGCCATTTTGATTTTGAGTGATTAACCATTCCATGGTGAGCATACCTTACT
>NW_006408589.1:10757573-10758223 GCF_000296735.1 Chrysochloris asiatica | reverse complement strand
AACAACTACTTGCATGGGAAGTGAGCGCTCATTGCATTTCCCATAGAGCCTTGACTTGGCTTATCCTCTTGAATGATTTAACAAAAGTAAATGAAGTACATTGTGCTTAAATTTATGAACAGAGATTACAACAAGTAGGTTAATATGCTAGATATTAAAATCTAGATTCATTGAAAAGGAATTAGACTGGAAGAATGGATAAAACAATAAGAACAGTTTCATCAGGGATCAAGAAAAAGTTCTATATTTATGAAAAATTAAACCTTGTGAGTATGGAATTGGGGCATAAACACAGCAAATGTGAAACAACTTCAGAATTTATGTTGATTGCAAGTTCCTTATGGATCAATATAGTGAGTCTACCAGTTAGCATTTGGTTGTGCTAAAACAGCTTAACAACACACACAATAGAGATTAGAGTCTCGAAGTGTTGTGGGCTGGTCAGCTTGCTCTTGGAATTGCACATAAAAACATGTGTACCATATTTTAAAAGGAGTATTGACAAACAGAAAGCCATCTGTAGAACATTTCCAGGATTAGGAAAATTATTCTAAACTACATCTTGTGATAAAACTTTAAGATACTGGATTTTATTTCCTCCCAGTCAGTTGTCCAGGTAGCTGTCTTCCAAATGTCTTGGCATAGATGAG
>NW_006408589.1:10730276-10732801 GCF_000296735.1 Chrysochloris asiatica | reverse complement strand
GGTATCTGTGTGTTCACAGTGTAATTCTTGAAATAGTTGTGTACTTGTTGAGTAGTTGGTGTTGGCTCTTGCCTTTTATGTTGGGGTTTTACAGTGTTCATACAGTTTGTCTGTCTGCCAGACCAGCTTTTTTATTGTTGGGTAGGCAGGAGTGAATAGTCCCACCCAGGTCAATTTTAGTCTGTCTGCCAGACCAGCTTTTTTATTGTTGGGTAGGCAGGAGTGAATAGTCCCACCCAGGTCAACTTTAGGGTTGGGTCCCAGAGTCAATGGGACCCCTCCTCTCTGTGCTGTGGGAAAACTGTGGACTCAACGCTGGACCCTTTTGGGAGTGCACTCCCACCTGCCTGATGGTGTCTGGGTTGGGCAAAGAGGAAGTGACAGGGAAGAGGAGGTAAAAATGTGTAGAATCACCCACACCTCTTTTTGCAAAATTTGCTGCACAAATTTTAGCACCATTTCACTGTGTCAGTCTGGCTGTGGCCCCGACATCTGAACTCAACCTAGGCGGGTTGCCTGCAGAAAGAGTCCCGTGTCCTGATTGATTCTGAAGTTGCAATATTTTCCTTTATACAGTGATTTTTCCACCACTGGGTGCAGGAAACTAATGCCCTGTACTTTATACTAGATCCAGAGCTCTGGAGCTGCCCCATGAAAGCACCTTCTCTGGGTTTTCAGCACCTCCGCCACAGAACCTGTCCTACCTGACTCTGCTTCTGCTGCCTCCAAAACTGGAAGTCCATTTCTTGTTCTTTAGACACGTTGTCAGGAGGGACCAATTCCTGAAGAAAGACATCATTTTTGGTAAAGTAGAGGGTCAGTGAAAAAGAGGGAAAACTTCCAATGAAATGGATTGATACAGTGGCAGCAACAATGTGCTCAAACATAACAATGCTTGTGGGGATGGTGCAGGACTGAGTAGTGTTTTTTTCTGTTGTGCATAGGGTCACTATTAGTCAGAACTGACTCAGTGGCACCTAATTACTGTAAAAAGTCAAGACGAAGTTAACACACAGAATCAGTCTTTGAAGGTTACCATGGGTGGAGGACTAATTATTTACATGTGTCCTAGTGTGGCACTGTATGATGAATCATCACTGGACAGTTAACCATAGAGTTGTTGGTTCAGACCTACCAAATGCTCCTTGGAAACCTTATACAGGCTCACTATGAGTCAGAACTCACTCTATGGCACTTAACAACAACAACAACATGGGTGGGAGGAGAAGGAAGGGCAAATCATTAATTAGAGGGAGACATATATTTACTTGAGTGAAAGGAATAAAAATATATCTACATTAAGGTGGAGGTCCGCACAAAATGATCAAGGCAAAGTAGATACTGAGGGGAGCACAAGAGTTAAAGTTAGCAAAGGTAAATATAATACATACATAATCTAATCCAATAATAACTATAATCTATGAGTGGATACATAGATAGAAACTCAAGCTGAATAGGGGTAGGAAAGCACATGGAACTTCAACCATGGATATACATATATGTCACAGGATTGACAAAGGATATCTCCACATAAGTATTTTTATGTGAGGCAAATATATCCATGAATATATTAACATATACAGGAGCAAAGTTACAAAAACTCTTTAGCCATTACCAAACACTTTGAGGGAATGAGTGACCAGGTCTAAGACCTCAGAATCATAGTTTCAGAGAACACCAGGGTCAGTTGGCATAACTTTATCCTCTTGTAAAGATGTACAGCCTCAGAAACCCTATACAGCATTGCTATGAGGCAGAATCAATTCAGTGGTGATGGCAGTGAGTTTTGAAGGTAGTCTACAAACATAATGTTCTACATCCTATTTGGGGGAGTAATGATCGGGTTCTTAAAAGCTCATGAAAAGCTATCTAAGGTGCAGCTATTGTCTATTCCTATCCAGAGCAAAGAAAAGTGAAAAAAAAAAAAAAATCAAAGATGCGTGTAAACAAGTAGTCCAAAGGACTAATGGACCATGAGAACCCCAACCTCTACAATCCTGAGACTAGAAGAACTAGATGGAATAGCAACTGCTCTGAATGGGATCACATTAGAAAGTCCTGGATACCACAGAAGAAAACTGTGGAACAAAACTTAAAATGATAAAAACAGACCAGGCTTACGAGTCTGATAGAGACAGGGGGAATCTATGAGATTATGGCCCTTAGTCACCCTTCTATTTTGGAACTGCACTCACCCCCATGGGTCAACTTTCAGCTACGTGATAAGCCTGGCTGCAAGGTAAATGGTAACACAAAGGAGATACAATCTCCCTAGAACAATCAACCATACAAGAAAAAAAGAGCAGGATTTGCTCAGGGGTAAATGACAAAAAGCAGGAAGGAATAAGAAAAAAGAACAAAGGGAAATCGTAAACACAGGGAGGAAGTAGGAAGAGAGTGTTGCCTTATGGGGATTGCAAAATCAGTATCACAAAACAAAATGTATGTGAGCTGATGAATGGAAAATCAATTTGCTCTGCAAACTTTCACTCAAATCACACACACACAAAATTACCTACCACTGC
>NW_006408589.1:10720252-10729874 GCF_000296735.1 Chrysochloris asiatica | reverse complement strand
CTCTCCACAGGAGAAAGATGAGGTTTTCTGTTCCCACAAAGATTTAAAAAGCCTAGGAAACCTTATACCAAATCACTATAAACTGAAACAAATGTGAAGGCATTTAACAATAACAACTAGCCAAAAAGTTGGTAGTTCAAATCTACCCAGAGGCACCTCAGAAGAAAGACCTAGCTATCTGCTTCCAAAAAAAAATCAGCCACTGACAAGAGTAAAGAGCACAGTTGCACTTTTCCACATATGGAGTTGCTATAAATTGGTATCAATTGAACAGCAACTGGATTATTTTTAAGGGGGTGCTGGTCTGTAGTGTACTTTGAATGGATTTTTACCTATACATGATTTTGTAAAAAGATATATTGGTTATTTGGAAAATCTTAGTTCATTCAGTTATGCAGATCTTACAAGTGGTAGTACTCTTCATTAGACAATATCAAAAGAACAAATTCTTCAATTAATATCACAAATGATCTCATCAGAAAAACCTTTAGCTATTGGGAATTTGTCAAGTTCATAGTGACAAATAAACATTTTTCAAATTTCTAATTTTTTCATGAAAGATCAAATTTTATCACTGGCAACAAGTACTGTAGGTTTTCTTTTTCTTGAAGTGACAGGATAATTTTATTCATTTTTGAGAAAAATGTCTGGCAAATACCCAAATCTGAATAACCAGTTTGTCAGCTATTGATGGTAGTCGATGAAATAAAGTGGCTAGTTCTGCTCACAGCTCAATCAATTGCACAATGCTTTTCCTTGAGAATTCAGATTGCAGCAGAAGTGTTGCATGTAAGCGTCACATTTTACTATAGGAAATATTAAAAATGTCTACTTAACAGTTCTGTCTACAGAGCACTGTGGTACTGTAGTATAAGCACTGGACTCTATCTACAAGGTAGGCTATTGGAGCCCACCAGCTGCTCTGTAAGAAAAAGATGGGGTTTTCTGTTCCTGCAAAGATTTACAGCCTTAGAAATCCTATGCAGGGTCTTCCCCACCTTCCCACTTGGATCCTCCTCCTCCCTCTCAATCTCACTCTGGCTCTGCTCCAGTGCTGGCTGGGTGCTGGCTCCTCTTGGCCGCCCAGGGCAAAGGCAAGGTGGTAAAAATCCTTGTAGGATGGCCCCAGATGAGCATTGGAAAGGATGAGGAAAAGCTGGGCACAAAGATGAGTTGAGAACATGTGAAGAGAATGGAACTGGGTGAATAGAAATCATAGTTGTCTGTGAACTTGTAGTCTTCTGAGTACAAAATGAAAGTCTCCTAAAGGTTTATATTGAAAGTGACTTGTATCACTTCCATGCTAGAACATTTGATTTCCAGTGTGAAATCTTCCAACTTTCTCCTCCCCTGTTGAGTCTACCATGGAAATACCTGTTGAGATGGAGTTTCCATCAACCTGGATCCTTGAGTCACTAACTGAGCAGAGCTTCCAGTCAACTGAAGTTGGGCATGTAACATGTCAGAGAAATAAACCTTTGTTGTTTTAAACAACAAGAACAAAAACACTATGCAGGATCACTATGAGTTGGAACTGACTCGACTGAAGGCACATAAAACTAAAACTCAACAGAAGAAATTTGATAAAAAAATTAAAAATATTTAATGACTCATCATAAAAATTATTAAGAAAACTGGATCCCCACCACCCCATGTGTAACGCTGAATAAGACAATGACAATTTAGTGCCCATGTCTTGATTTGTTCTAAAGTGTCACCAATTATACCTATCATTGTTTTTGCCCACCACTCATCTGTCAGTTTGTTATACTGTGGTGGTTTGGATGTTGCTGTGATGCTGGAAGCTATGCCACTGGTATTTCAAATATCAGCAGGATAATCCATGGGGGACAGGTTTCAGCAGAGCTTCCAGAATAAGACAGATTAGGAAAAAGGAGAGGTGGACTACTTCTGAATGTTTAGCCACAGAAAACCTAATCATTGCAAATACCCTTTCAAAATAATATAAAATGTGATTATACACATGGACCTCACACAGTGGAAAAGCTCACCTTTGTTATCCAAAACAAGTCCTGGGGCAAATTGTGAAATTGCTCCTATGTAATTTCAGTGGGACGCTGAAGAAAAGGAAAACAAGTCCAAGAGAGCCAAATATGACCTTGAATAGATCCTGCCTGAATTTAGAGAGCATCTCAAGAATAGGTTTGATGCATTAGACACTAATGACCAAAGACCAGAAGAATTGTGGGATGACATTAAGAACATCATACTGAAAGAAAACACAAGGTCATTTAAAAGACAGGAAAGAAAGAAAAGACCAAAATGGATGTCAGAAGAGACTCTGAAACTTGCTCTCCAGTGTAGAGATGTTAAAGCGAGTGGAAGGAATGAAAACGTCAAAGAGCTAAACAGAAAATTTCAATGGGCAGCTTCAGAAGACAAAGTCAAGTATTACTATAATGAAACATGCAAAGACCCAGACTTTAGAAAACCAAAAGGGAAGAACACGCTCAGCATTTCTCGAGCTGAGGAAACAGAGGAAAAAATTGAAGTCTACAGTTGTAATATTAAAGGATTCCATTGGCAAAATACTGAATTCTGCATAAAGCATCAAAAGAATATGGAATGAGCCACAGAAGACTAGAGCAGAGAGTGAAGCATCCAGCTGATATGAAGTGAGGGGAGATGCACAAGAACACCCATATTTGCAGATAGTACCCACTTGACTTGGCTTCGATGGCTGGATGATCAGAACTTGACTAGAGGAAGAAAGAAGACGAAAAAAGTGTAATCTGTGACACTTTGATGAACTTGACCTACACTTATGGATGTAGTAGCTTAAAAGAGGGAATGAATCTTTACAGCAAGGATAATTCCCACCCCCTTGGTACACAGGGTTGAAGGGATGGGCAACTTAGACATTGGCTACTCAAAATGGGTGAGGGGGCTATAAAGGCACAAAGTGACTGGCTTACAAGCTTTCAAGAGTGAGCCTAGTTTCAGAGGGTGTGGGGAAAGTAGAATCTCCACGAGTGGTTTTCCACCTGTCTAGACAGCGCTGGTGAAAGGAAATGGGGATAAGACTCTTGTGGTTCAATAGTGGATAATTGCTATCAGGACTGATTGTGAATGTTGTAGGTAGATGTTTTGTAACAAAAGGAGGGGAGTGGTTGCTTATGTAGTACAGGAACAGAGGTCCCTGGGACCATCAAGAAAGAAGAGTGGAGTGTGGGAGTCTATCCAGAGAAGTAGCAACACCAGAGATGGACGCAGAGATGGTGACGTGGAAAGTTGGAGTGACTGGGGACTCTGGTCCCCAAGAGGCAGTCATTTGAACAGAACAAGGGGAATGTTTTTCTGAACGGTTTAAAACCAGAAAAGATGTGTGCCAGGGTTGTATTCTTTCCCCTTACTTATCTAACCTCTTTGCTGAGTAAATAATTCAAGAGCTGGATGTTATGAAGAAAAACATGATGTTAGGATTGGAGGAAGACTTATTAACAACCTGTGATATGCAGATGACACAACCTTGCTTGCATGAAGCCAGTAAGACTTAAAATACTTACTGATGAAGATCTAAGACTACACAACATTCAGTATAGATTGCACCTTAATGTAAAGAAAACAAAAATACTTACAACTGGACCAATAAATAACATCATGATAAGCAAAGAAAAGGTTGAAGCTTCCAAAGACTTCACTTTGCTTGAACCCACAATCAACAGTTATGGAAGCAGCAGTCTAGAAATCAAATATTGCATTAGACAAATGTGGTTGTACAAGACTTCTTCAAAGTGTTCAAGAGCAAAGGTATCATTTTGAGGACTAAAGTGTGTCTGCACCAAGCCATGGTATTTTCAATGGCTTTGAAAACATGTGAAAGTTGGATAATGAAAACAGAAAACCTTAGAAGAATTGATACATTTGAGTTATGGCGTTGAAAAAAATAAAAAATACCATGGACTGCCAGATGAACAAACAAATCTGTCTTGGAAGAAGTACATCCAGAATGCTCCTTAGAAGCCAGGATGGTGAGATTTTTGTCTCTCATATTTTTGACATGTTATCAAGATGGACCAATCCCTGAAGAAAGACATCATGCTTGGTAAAGTGGAGGGTCAGTGGAAAAGAAGACCTCCAACAGGATGTTTTGGCATTGTGGCAGCAGTAATGGGCTCAAGTGCAACAACAATTGTGAGGATGGTGAGGACTGAGCAGTGTTTTATTCTGTTGTGCATAGGGTCCCTGTAAGTCGGAATTGACTCTATGGCACCTACCAATGTTTTTGCACCATCATGGCAGAGGAAAACAACATGTTAGCATTGTTATGAAAATACTTTAGATTTTTCAGGACAGCACTTTCAGAACTTATGGGCTAAAAAGTATTGAAAAATCCCATTTAAATATCTTCTGGAGTTCTGATATGGCACTGTAGGATAAGAACTGAACTGCTAACCATAGGTTGGTGCTTCAAACCCACCAGCTGCTCCTTGGAAACCATGTACAGGATCACTATGAATAGGAACCAGCTCAATATCATGTAACACAACAACAAACCATCTGGAAGAGATGCATTTAAAAAAATCTCTTGGCAGTCATTGTATCACTGTCAAGTTTGCTTGGAGGCAGAAGAGTTCAGCAATTTTTTGAGTCTGATAAATATGGGATTAAAGACCAGATCTCACATTCACTAGTTTTGTAACACAAGTTGTAACTTTTGAGGTCTCAGAATTAGTCATCTGTTAATAAACTCTTTCATTTGTCAGTAGCTGGCTCTGGTAGTGTAGTGGTTTCAAATTGAGCTGATAATCTCATGGTCAGCATTTCAAAACTACCAGCTGTTCCACGGGAGAAAGATGAGGCTTTCTGTTTCGGTAAAGATTTACAGCCTTGGAAACCCTATATAAGGTTGCTATGAGTCAGAACCGACTCCACGGCACATAACAACAACAACAATGTATAGTTTGGACTACTTGTGTGGTGCTGTAGGATCAACATTGAACTGTGAACCACACAGTGAGCAGTTTAGACCCAACAGCTGCTCCTCGGAAACCCTGAACAGGGTTGCTATGAGTTGGAACTGACTTAATGGCACTTAACAACAACAATGTATAGTCTGGAGGTCTGGTGTGGTGCTGTAGGACAAGAACTGGCACACAGAGTCAGTTTGAACTGCAAGGTTAGTAGTTCAAACTCACCAGCTGTTCATCGGAAACTCTACACAGGGTTGTTATGTGTCAGAACAGACTCAATGACACTGAGCAACAACAACAATGCATAGTGTAGGTGTATTGGTGGCACAGTGGTTAAACACTTGACTGCTAACTGAAAGGTGTGTGGTTTGAACCATCAGCCACAAAGCGAGAGAAAGACGTATGTGGCAATAAGCTTTCATAAAGATGTCATCCTAGGAAAGCCTTTGGGGAAGTTATTCTCTGACCTACAAGGGTGCTGGGAGTTGAAATCAACTCAACAGCAGCAGATCATAGTATGTACTTAGTAAATGGTAAGTGATTTCAAAACCCTTACTCTTATAACCTAGAAAGAATGGAATAAAACATGGTTAGGTTTTCTGGAGCTACAGGATAATGCACTTGACCACAGAGTCAATTTGAACCACAAGGTCAGCAGTTTTGATCCAGTTTTGAACTGTATATGCCACCTAGGGTATGTCCCTTAAATTCGCTGAAATTCCATGTCCTCATTTGTACAATAGGAAAAAATATAACTGCTTCACTGATGTTTCACAGAATAGATGTAAAAATGTAGCTACAGCAGTCTTTAGTGATTTTTGTGCAAGTGGATCCTGAAGTGGCTTTCTTCAGAAGAGCAGCATCATGTGGAGAAAGAAATCCCTTATGACTTTTGATTACTTTGACTCTAAACTGAAATGATAAAACTCTTGACGGGTCTGAAATGTTACAGCCTCAATATAGTCTGTAGCATATGGGGTGGTGGTGGTGGTGATGTGCCATGGAACTGGTTCCGACTCGTAGCAACCCTGTACAGGGTTTCCGATGCTGTAAATCTTTACTGGAACAGAAAGCCTCATCTTTCTCTGCAGAACCACTGGTAGTTTTGAACTGCTAACCTTAAGGTTCGCAGCCCGATTCGTAACCACTATGCTACCATAGCTCACACATAGTAGGTGCTCAACAAATGGTAGCTGCTCTCTATGATTTCCTGAGGGTAAATACACATGATAAGCCAAGAAAATAAATGAAAGGAAAGAGCGATTAGCATAATACCAAATAAAATATTATATCAGCAAAGATTTAATATCAATACAACAAAGGCTTTGAATTATCATTGGGAAACTCATTCAGTGACCAAACCATAGGACATTTTTCTCTTGCTACCTCCATTCCCAAGATCTTACCACCTAGTTCTATACAGTGGTGGAAGCAAAGAGTTGGGTAATTGACAAATTGAACAAATTGAGTAGGCAGAAGCTTGGTGGGGGTTAGGGAGTGGGGTGTGAAGGAAACAAAGATTTGGAAGGATTAGACTGTGTGGGAACAAAGAGACAACATGGCACATGCATGAGAGCTTAAAATCAGAGGTACTTGGTGTGTGTGAATACAGTAGTCTGAAAGCAGACCCTTTACTCCACCTAAAGCTGTGACATTAGGCTAGAATCCAAGGTGAATTTTAAAAACTGCCTTTCCTAACAGTAATTCTAACCTTGATATTGAACTAACCATATACTCTAAAGAAGACATTCCTTTTCCTGAGACCCAGAAGGTTCCAGCTATCATGGTCTATTCTAAAAGGGCCTTTTCAGTATGGTCAAGCAGATGCAAGGTATGATGGCTTATACCTGAAGGGTTTTGATGTACAGTGCTATCAATAAATCTGTGTAATGGACCCCCCTCAGAAATAGACATGATTGAGGAAGCAGATTTACCAGAAAAACCTGCCCTCTACCATCCGGTGATCATCATGTAATAAACTGAAGGGAACATAAATTTCACCAACTATGTAGCCCCATTTATGTGTTATCTACCTATCCCTGCCAAATTTTTTCTTATAGAAATACTCCTGATTATCTGTTAGCCAATTATGATTTTCCAACTTTTAATTCCTACTCTGACTAGACAAAACTGCATTTTTCCTCATAGTCCAGCAGAATGACTAGTTTCACTCTGTGAATTTGGACATTTTCCTGGTCTAGATCTTCTCTATCCCTCTGTGGTGGTGCTGGTCATGTGCCACTGAGTCGGTTCCGACTCATAGAGATCCTGATTAGGGGCTTTTAGGGTTTCTGAGACTGTAAATATTTACAGGAGCAGAAAGCTTCATCTTTCTCCCATGTAGCGATTGGTAGATTCAAACTGATGGCCTTACAGTTAGCATCCCAGCTCAAAATCCACTATGCTACCAGGGTTCCTTACCGAGCCCTCAGTAAACCTTTGTTATTTTTCATTTAAATAGCCCCTGCGATGTAGCTCTATATGCCAAGAAGGCATGTGAAGTTTTCTGATAATCACTGAAGGTGGCATATGAGCTAATTTACCGGCACATCAGAGGAGATGAAAGATGGTGTCGCTAAGTCTTCTCCAGAGCTCCACCTTGTAGTAGAATGTGCATGTCCTGGGAAATAACCACTCAATTCAGTGACTGATCATCCTCCTGGATTCCTCCTGGGAGTTTGACAAGTTGGCATTTAATCCATTAGGTTGTAGGCAGTTAATCTATTAGGTTTTATGGCATTTAAAAACCAATGTGTGTACAGTATTACTAAAGTTCAGCAATTTATGCATGGTATTCTTTTAATTCTATAATAACTCTATGAGTTTGTTGCTGTAGCTGTTATGTGCCATTGAGTCAGTTTCAATTCATTGTGACTCTGTATAGGGTTTCCAAGGAGTGACTAGTGTGTTTGAACCTCTGACCTTGTGGTTAGGATAAGTCAAGTGTGTAGGGTAAGTCCAGTGCTTATCCTAGAGTACCATACCATTCTTACAGCAGGAGAAACGGGGGCAAAATCATTCCATTAGTAAGGCACAGATTTTCAGTTTTTAGTGCCCAGAGAATCAAGCTCTAGACAAAAATGACCTCTTAAAGGACATTCTAAAATCTGCCCAGGGGATGACTCAGGGAAGTAGAAAAGTGAGAGAAAAATAAAAGAGAGATTATTAATATCTCTTTCCCCTTTTCAACCCTCATCCTTAACTCCTTGTCCTTTCCCCCAAACTTCCTGCAGAACTTAACCAGTCATGCAAAGTTACTGTCACTGAAGTTCAGAGCAATGGATGAAGCGCTCCACCTTCAAGAATAATTCCCTGCTTTAACAGTTATCACCAGAAGATAGTAATGAAAGAGATGTAGATGGCATTTCCAATAGGGGCTAATCAGCATAAAATGAAAATTTGAAATAGATCTGAAATGATCAATTCACATATTTCTGTATAATCAAATAGCCTCAAGAAATCCATCCTCTTTGCCTTCACTGTCTCTTAGAGTACTCTGCTGGTCAAAAGCACTCTTCAGAGAGCACTGTGTGGGCTCCCCATCAGACTCCAGTCACCCAGGCACCAAAGCTACCTACTCAAAATTCAGTGTGCTTAGGAAAGTAGAAAGGAGCTCTGGTATTGTAGTGGTTACGAATCGGGCTACAAATCTCAAGCAGTTCAAAACTACCAGCTGTTCCGTGGGAGAAAGATGAGGCTTTCTGCTCCTGTAAAGATTTACAGCCTCGGAAACCCTGTACAGGGTGGCTATAAGTTGGAACCGACTCCACGACACATAACAACAACAACAGGAAAGTAGAAATAACCCGAGGGGATAATCTTGACCTGCCATAGATAGGCTCTTTCCAGCCAAAGTAGGACAGAACTTTTCAGCAATGGTTTCATATCAGAATCACTTGAAACACATTGTAAACCTATCTGGAGCCAAGGTTCTACCACGGCCCAATTAACTCAGTCTCCCTGGGGTAGGACCCAGACCTCATTCTTTTATAAAAGTTCTCCATTTAATTCTTTTTTAAGATAGCCATTGATATCTAAGTGAAAAACCTCCTTCTGCACACAGCCAGGACTATTCCTGTAGTATCCAGGCCACCATGGAAGGCTTCTAGTCAAAGAGAAAGAGTCAGCACAGTAGTATGAAAAAGAGTCCAGACTTTGCAGTGCTTTGTTCAAATTTCAGTTCAAAATTTACTGAGACTGTACTACCAATGACAGTAGATTTGTTGAGTGATAAGCAGAAAGACAGTGATAAAACAGATATGCAGTCCACTTTTAAGTGAAAAGATTCTGGAGTAGAGTTTACAATCCTCTATTTGCTGGCTATGTGATCTGTCACATGCATCACTTCATCAGTAAAATGGGTATATGAAAGCCTCCCTTGCAGAGGGGCATGGTTTGATGTGATAGATTTCACAGGTAAACCATGTCACACAGGACTGAGGACATAACAGCCATTATTACAAAGAACATAATATTGAAAATTGGAAGTTGTCAAAAATGAAATGGAAGGCAAAACGTCGATATCTTGGCATTAGTGAACTGAAATGAACTGGTATTGGCCATATTGAATCTGAAGACTACATGGTTTACTATGCCAGAAATGACAAATTGAAGAGGAATGGTATTGCATTCATTGTCAAAAAGAACATATCCAGATCAGTCATGAGGTACAACATTGTCTGTGATAG
>NW_006408589.1:10712605-10716877 GCF_000296735.1 Chrysochloris asiatica | reverse complement strand
AGAAGTGAAGTTGGCCCAGGATTGGGCAGTGTTTCGTTCTGCTGTGCATAGTGTCACTGAGTCGGTGCCGACTCGATGGCACCTATCAACAACAGCAACAATGTTGAATCAACCAGGCTTGTGAAGTTTAAGATTTTTAATAGGAGTTTAGTGGTAAACAGAGGTGAGCTCTGAAAAGCTTAGTAGCTCACTAAAATAACAATTTTCTAATTTACACAGATAGGGAAGACTACGTTGGTTGCTGTGTGAAGAACAGACAAGAAACCGATAAAGAAACAGTGCAGAGATTTATTAGGAGGTTACTGAAGTACTTTGAGAAGGTGATGAAGATTTCGAGTAAGGCAGCAAGTATGAGGGTTGAAGAATGTAAACCTAATTCTGGAATATATTTGGGAGTAAGACAGAGAGTACTTATGGATTCATTATATAACAGGGGTGAGAATGACGAGTTTAGAGTGTCTCCCAGGTTTCAAATTTGGACTACTGGGTGGAATACTTACCAAGATGGATATGATTGGAGGAGGTTATGGAGGATAGTTGAAAGTTGAGTTTTGGACAAGTGGACTTTGATATTCATGTGAGTCATGTAAATTGAGAAAACATGTAGATGGTTAGATATATAAGTGGAAAGTTCCAAAGAGAGGACTGGACAGGTGCTATCTGTTTATATATATATATATATATATATACAATTGTTATGATATATATATATATCATAACAATTGTATAAAGGTCATAAGAATGGCTGAGATTGACCAGGTGAGAATACAGAGTGAACAAAGAAGAAAGGAAAATGGACTCAGGGTAGGCTCCTACAGAACACTAAAGGGCACCTGCTGTCTTTCTTGTTGTTGTTAAGTACCATCGAGTCAGTTCTGACTCACAGTGACCCTGTACAGTGTTGAGGAGTGGCTGGTAGGTTTGAACCTTTGACTTTGCAGTGCCTATCTTACAGTGCCACACCAGGACCCCTAACCAAAATGTAAATCCCATATGGGTAAGGTCTACGTCTAACTCAACCCTAGGTATCTAGTTCTTGACATATAGTTGGGACTTATCAAATGTTGAGTGAATGTATGAAAGTATAACTGAATTGATGAAGTGGGTGAAATTCCAGAGTATCTGTGACTCTGCTATTCCAGACTGTGTGATTGTGTGTGTTCTGTGAAGTAGATTTGGAGCATAGAGTTTTGGAAGGAGGACTCTAACCCTGAGGAAATATGAGGACTCTTAATCATTCAGGGAATTCTTACTACTGTCGTAGCTCTGCGGGGTCTTTTGCCTGAGGAAGTTATTTGATGTTCAGGCATCCACACAAACAGGTATTTAAGGCATTAAAAAGAACAAAAATGGTTTTGTTTAATTACATGCTTTCAATCCATTGGTTCTATTTAATGAGGTTCATCTCCTGAGACACTTTAATCAAGATGCAAAATAATTCTCTCTGAAGGGATTGACATTTCCACAGAGACCAAAATGGGACCAGTTCATCTCTGATATCTGTGACCCAGTGCATCCCCCTGGTAACCTCTTCATGTCCCCTCTGATTCATTGCCTTGCTCTTCTTTCAAACTCAGTGAACTCTCATTATTTTTTTCCAGCTCTGGCTCCAAGAAGAGACAGGCAAAGAAGCAAGTCCTCTCCCAGACTCCCAGACTCCCTTTTAAAAACTTGACCAGCCACCTGGTTTAGATTTGCCAATTATGGTATGTTAGAAACCTAAAAGGAGACTGCGTAAGTGTACTGCAAAAAAAAAAAAAAAATTTTAAATGTGGATTTTAGCTCAATAACAGATTGGCTGAAATGAACAATTAAAACTAACAAAATAAAGAATGCTTCAGACAGTCTCTTTTCTCCGTGCTCTCAGGATGGGAAGGCTACAAGAACAGTGCAGTGGTTAAACGCTCTGGCTTACAAGTCAGCCTTGGTTGGCTCCTGGCTTTCCCACCTTTAAGCTGTGTCACAATCTCTGTATACCTTAGTTTTCTCATGGATAAATTGGCAAAATACAGTTGGTCTGCAGACCTTTTGGTTAGCTATCAAGAGTCTAATCCTTGAACCACCAGGATTTTAAGTAAAACCCCAAAACCAAACCCACTGCCATTGAGTTATTTCCACTCATAGTGACCCTGTATAGGGTTTCCAAGATTGTAAATCCTGACAGGAACAGAAAGCTTCATCTTTCCCCTAAGTACCTAGGGAATATATACTATTATAGCTGAGCATAGCTCAGTTCCCTGTCTTCAAGCAATCAATTATGAATACAAACTCAAGTTAGCATTCTGGGAACCCCATACTATCTACATAAATTACTGCTGTTATTGTTGTTAAGTGTCATCGAGTCAGTTCCGACTCATAACGATCATGTATAGGGTTTCTGAGAAGCAGCTGGTGGGTTTGAACTGCTGACCTTGCGGTTCACAGTCCAGTGCAGATCCTACAGCGCCACATAGAAATGATTGGTGAACCAAAATTGGAGCTTTGGTTTTCTCTGCTTTCTCATGTTTTAAAATGTCCAAGTTTCATCTTGGCATCCATAAGCAATCAAAAAGAGATTTTAAAATGGTGTTATTTGATCAGCACTGGACTGTGAACCACAATGTTGGCAGTTCAAACCCAGCAGCTGGTCCTTGGAAACCCTACATAGTGTTGCTATGAGTCAGAATCAACTCGACAGCACTTAATAATAAACAATAATAATGGAACATTAATAGTTTTCCCCAGGTACATGTAAATTAAGAAAACATGTTGATCACTTAGAATGGGAATCATGTACCCAAGGCATCTGCATCCCATTCCTGGTGCAGAATATGTGCTGGAATAACAACTGAGGATTCTGTGGGCACATACATATGTAAATCAAACCTCTAGCTGGCTGAAACACCTTGAGGGTGAAAAAATATCAGACACCATGTATTCATGTCTAGCATGTATATTATGCAGGACCCAAACTACGTACCATTCTGGAACTCAATCATGTACAGTTTTTCCATTATTTAAAATTTCTTCTCAAATTTCATGGAGTTCCTTCTGGGAGCTCTATTCCAAGAGATATTAACAAATAAAGTTTGTCTAATGAAGACGTCCAGGAGACAGAAGAAGGGTTAAAATCATATCATAAATATGTATGCTGTTGCTGAGGAAAACTTGGATAAATAATTTTGGAATGGAAGATAAGGCTCTTTGGGTATAGCTTGTAAATACAATGGTCTGTGCAAGAAATGAGGAGGACCTTGAATGCTGTTAAAGAAAGGATTAGGAAGTAGAGAGATTAATCAAGTGAAGGAACTAGAGCAATATGCTAAACGACAAGGTTCAAGATAAGAGGAGGAGCAGAGTGGATTCTAAATTTGAACAACTATAATGTCAAATATTTACTATCAAATCGTTTGTGTTTGGCACTGAAAATTGCCTTTATTACTACCATCTGTGAAGTCAGCCATGCACCCAAATACTTAGTGTGTGTGTACTTTAGAGGGCTAAAAAGGCTGAGTTCTCTGTCAAGATCATGATCAAGTGAGGAGTTCAGAAGATTCAAGGTGAAACAAGCACAAATGAGTCAGAGTTCCATGGAAATAGGAACCTAAAGCCAGAGGTCACATTAAAAACATAAATGCCCAGGAATTCACAGAAACCTTGGGTTAGGCTTTGGTTTTCCCACAGGATGTGGGCTAGGAGGCTCTAGCCAACCCTTTTATTTAAATCTCAAAGGACAGACTGTCCTCAGTTGACATCTGTCTTACATGAAAGATGATGGATGTTCCAGGGATATCTGACCTGGAATATAAGGTACCAAGTGGATCTATGAGCTATACAGCTCAATGTCTGAAAAAAAGTTTTGGAGAGAAAATTAGGCTTATTCCAGGCACCTCCAGAGGGCACAAACAGAACTGATGAACCAAATTATGCACCATTTGCATAAACATAAGGGAAGAATTTTCTATGAATAAGAAGTCTTCAACCATATAATAGATTGCCTTTGAAAATGACAAATTAGTTGACCTTCAGCTTTGGGGGTTCCCTTCATTGGAATTCCTTCACTGAATCAAGATGGAGTAGTTGATTTGTAAGGTCCTTTAAATAAAAAAAACAACTTTAAGGTTTGGTTATTTACACATTTAGCAAATGTTTATTGAGCATCAGTGCTGTAGCCAGTACTGTGTCATGCATTGAGATACTACAGTGAACAAGTAGACCATCCAAGGGTAAACCAGAATAGTGGACTTATGTTGTTGTTGTTGTTAGGTGCCATCGAGTCGGTACCGATCCATA
>NW_006408589.1:10710270-10711685 GCF_000296735.1 Chrysochloris asiatica | reverse complement strand
CTGGAAGCTATGCCACTGATATTTTAAATACCAGCAGGGTCACCATGGTGGACAGGCTTCTGTGGGACTTCCAGACTAAGGAAGACTAGGCAGAATGTGAGGCAGACAACTTCTAAATAGTTAGCCATTGAAAATCTTACGAACAGCAGTACATAGAGTATTGTCAGATACAGTACCAGAACATAAGCCTCTCAGGCTGGGAGGCACTCAAAATATGACGGGAGATGAGTTGCTTCCTCCACGTAGAGTTGACCTTAATGACTTGGATGAAGCAAAGCTTTCAGGACTTTCATTTGCTAATGGGGCACAACTCAAAATGAAAAGAAATAGTTGCAAACATCCCTTAATAATTGGAACATAGAAAGTACAAAGTAAGAATCCAGGAAAATTGGAGGTTTTCAAAAATGAAATGGAATGCATAATTATTGATAATCTAGGCATTCATGAGCTTAAATGGGCTGATATTGGCCATTTTGACTTAGACAATCATATGGTATACTATACTGGGAATGAAAAAATAAAGAGGAATGGCACCACATTCATCATCAAAAATAACATCTTAAGAACTATCTAGATGTACAATGCTGTCTGTGATAGGATAATATCCATATACCTATGAGGAAGACCAGTTAATTCACTTCATATTATACAAATTTACAACAAACAACTAAAGTCAGTGATGAAGAAATTGAAGAATTCTACAAGCTTCTTCAGTCTGAAATTGATCAAACATGCAATCAAGATGTAGTGATAATTACTCATGATTGGAATGCAAAAGTTGGAAACAAAGAGGAAGGATCAGTAGTTGGAAAATTAACCCTTGGTGATAAAAACAATGCTGGGGAGATTACATGATAGACTGTTGCAAAATCAGTTAACTTCTTCATTGTAAATACCTTTATTCAACAATATAAACAGCGACTATACACATGAATTAATGTGCTGTACTGCAAAGTCAGTTTGAACCTCAAGGTTGGTGGTTCAAGCTCACCAGCCATGCTTCAGAAACCCTATACAGGATTGCTATGGGTCAGAACTGACTTGACAGAATTTAACAACAACATACACACGGACCTCACCACATAAAATACAAAGGAATCAAATATATAGGAACAGATGATGGAGAAACTTTATGTCCCCAGTCAAAATAAGACTAGGGGTTAATTGTGGAACAATCAATTTTTCATATGTAAGTTCAGACTGAAACTGAAGAAAATTAAAACAAGTACACAAAAGTTAAAATTTGACCTTGAGTATATCTCACCTGAATTTAGAGATGATCTCAAGAATATATTTGATGCATTAGACACTAATGATCTAAGGCCAGGAGAATTGTGGGATGACATCAAGATCATACAGGTAGAAAGCAAAACGTTATTAAAAAGACAAGAAAAAAAGAAAAGGCAAAAATAGGT
>NW_006408589.1:10703670-10704975 GCF_000296735.1 Chrysochloris asiatica | reverse complement strand
GGTGCAATGACAGATACAAAAAAAAATCAGAACAAACCAAACCGACAAAGTGTATTGTCCACTTTTGCTCTGAGGTTCCCATGGTGTTTTGCCGTGGTGTGTTTGCTCCCCCACTTGGTTTTGCTATTTGGTCTCACCCAAGTTGTTGTTTCTGGGATGCTGAGCCTGGAAGATTCAAAAGTACATGATTTATTACTTCTGTTTCAAGTTCCACTAGCTATAAGCCTTCAAAAAACTTAAATATTCATACCTATGTGGTTCCGAGTTTTGGAGCTTTGCCCTGGATCTGCTCTGCTGGTATACTGTGGTATTGCTGAGGGCGAACTTCACTGCACCTCCACCCTAGCCACCATCAAGCCCTGCCTCCCCATATTCTTTTGATACTTTCTGCATCATTCAATAACTTGCCCAGAGAATCCTTCAATAACGAAATTTGAGGCTTGAATTTTTTCTTCAGTTCCCCCAGTTTGAGAAATGCTAAAAGTGTTCATCCCTTTTGGTTTTCTGACTCCAGATTTTTGCACATTCCGTTGTTATATATGACTTTGTCTTTTTGAGTTGACCTTTGAAATTTTCTATTCAGCTCTTGTACCTCCTCATTTCTTCCATTTGCTTTAGCAGCTCTACATCGGAGAGCAAATTTCAGTGTCTCTTCTAACATCCATTTTGATCTTTTCCTTCTTTCTTGTCTTCTTAATGACTTTTTGTTTTTTTCCTGTATGATGCTCTATTTTTTAATATTTTATTGTGAATTGTGTGATTGTTTATAGTGGAGAACATTAGTTTTACATTCATCTTATCGTATATCATTTCTTTGTCATGGTTACAATTCCCTCCATGCATCATCAATCAACTGAAGGGTAAAACCTGCAAGTCTGGCCCCCCAGTCATCAGCACACAGCCCCTCTCTTGGTCTAAAGCCCCCATCCACTCCATCTCTGGTGTCACTGCTTCTCTGGGTAGGGTCCCACTCTTCACTCTACTCCCTTGATGGTCTCAGGGACCTCTGCTCCTAGACCGCAAAGTTAATCACTCCCCTCCTTGCTACAAAACGTCTACCTTTACATTTCCAACCCTCACAATCAGTCCTGATAACAATTATTCACTACTATATCACAATAGACCTATCCACATCTCCTTTCATCAGCCCCATATAGACAAATTGGATACTACTCAGTGGAGATTTTACCTTCCTCCATGCCCTCTGGGTCTAGGTTCCCTCTTGACAGCTTGTAAGCCAGTCACTTCTTGCCTTTGTAGTCCCCCATTTTGGGTAGACAATGTCTAAGTTGCCCATCCATATCT
>NW_006408589.1:10688885-10701785 GCF_000296735.1 Chrysochloris asiatica | reverse complement strand
GGCAACTCACAAGCAACTCACAAACTGACAAATGAGTAGTGGATGGTTGTATCCTTACACCATACCATATTTACTCAACCTGTATACCAAGCAAATAATATGAGAAACTAGCCTATATGAAGATTTTGGCATCAGGATTGGAGTAAAACTATTTAATAACTTCCAATATGCAGATAATACATCACGGTTACTGGAAGGAAAGAGGACTTAACGTTTTCCTGATGAAGATCAAAGGCTATGGTCTTAAGTATAAATTGCACTTCAATGTAATGAAAACAAAAATCCTCACAACTGGCCCAATAAATAATAGCATGATAAACAGAATATTGAAGCTATCAAAGACTTCATTTTGCTTGCATCCACAATCAACATTCATGGAATTAGCAGTCAAGAAATCAAATGATGAATTGCATTAGCCAAATCTGATACAAAAGATCTCTTGTCAGTTTGAGGACTAAGGTGCACCTGACCCAAACCATGATATTGTCAATTGCTTAATATGCATGTGAAAGTTGGACAATAAATAAGGAAGACAGTAGAGAAATGGATACATTTGAATTATGGTGTTGGGGAAGAATATTGAAAATACCACAGACTGCCAGAAGAACAAACATATCTGTTTTAGAAGAAGTACAGCCAGAATGCTCCTTAGAAGTGAAGATACTAAGATGTCCTCTTTCATTCTTTGGATATGGTGTCAGAAGAGACCAGTTCCTGGAGAAGGACAACAGGCTTGGAAAAGTGAAGGGTCATTGAAAAGAGGAAGACCCCCACCTGATGGACTGACCATGTGACTGATCAATGGGTTCAGACATAACAATTGTGAGGCTGGCACAGTCCTGGGCAATGTTTTTTTTTCTGTTGTGCATGAGGTGTCTGTGAACCAACACAATGGCACCTACCAGCAATAACAACATGTAGGAAACTAGGCATTACTGGGTTCTTACTATAAGCCAGCCATGTTGCACAATTAATGTAGCCATGGTGATGCAATGGTTAGGTGCCCAGCTGTAAACAGAAAGGTTGGTGGTTCAAATGCCCTCCCCAGCTGCTCCATGGAAGAAAGACCTGTTGATCTGCTTCCATAAAGGTTACAGCCTAGAACACCCTGTGGAGCAGTTTTGCTCTGTCCTATGGGGTCACTGTGAAGCAAAAATGGACTCAACAGTACTAACAACTATAATGGTCATCTCCGCAAGGTTAATTACTAGCGACCATTTTGCAGGTGGGAAGCACAAAGATTTCTAAGGTTAATGAGAACATGATAACTGTGTGACTTTGGATAATTAAACTTTCCTTGCCTCAATTTCTTCATGGATATAATAAATAGTAGATAAGAGTTGTGCCGATCATTGTGCTTTAAAACACATAAAGGGCTTAGTGATTCATGTCTGTAATTACATTAATAATCTTATTACAGTTACTATTGTACAGCAGTTTGTAGTAGAATTAGAATTTAAACGTAAGTCCTCATTCCAGTGTTTCTTGGCCTTACAGAATGGAGCTTAATGTGCTTTACTTCCTATTGTTGTTAAGTGGGGTCAAGTCGGTTCTGACTCATCATAACCCTGTTTCCAAGGAGCTGCTGATGAGCTTAAACTGTGGACCTTGCAGTTCAAACTGACCTTGTGGTCGAGTGCTTATCCTACAGCACCACGCAAGGACTCCCATTAGAGATGATGAAAATGTGAGAGCAGGTATCTGAGTCCATAAACTGATATATCATCTCTTTTCAATTGTCACTATATTCAGCAGTCACTTGTGGGCTCAACACACATCCTGTGAAACTAATAAGGAGCACTCAGCTTTCAGAAAGATATAGAACTAAAGGAAATTAAAGTAGCCTGCAGGCTTCTAAATCTTTTGTTCATTCCCCTCTTGGAGAAATTAATGCATTATGTTTCCTGTTCTCTAGAGCATGCACCCTTGTGGATTGTAATGTAGATGGAGACTAGAGGGTTTATTTTCCAGCAACACATGGAAGATAAAACACAAACAAGTCTGAGAAACACTAGCAGATGTTCCTTCCAGTCAACAGATGATTGGTTGAAACATTTAAGAAGTGGCAAAGAGTTCTAAACATTCTTCCATGGCTCTTGCCCATTCTCTTCTGATTACCACCAGAATTAAGAATAGACTGGGAAAAGATTTTTTCTCCATTTACATAACTTGAAGTTTTTCAGGTGGTCCTAACTACATAATCTGTAGTCCTGGTATGGTGTACAGGATAATGCACTAGACCACAAGGTCACTTTGAACTGCAAGGTCAGAGGTTCAAATCCATCAAGGTCACTTTGAACTGCAAGGTCAGAGGTTCAAACCCATCAGCCACTCCTCAGAAACCATAGACAGGGTTGCTATGTGTCGGAACCAATACAACAGCACTTAACAAAAACTAAATGATCATTTTAGCTCCCACAGAGAGTTTCAGTTGCTGCAGAGGTGTAACAGTTAGACAATAGCTATTTTTGGTCGAGAGCTATTATGTACACATGATAGTTTGTCTATCATTTAAGGGACCCTGTTGGTGCAGTGGTTAAATGCTTGGCTGCTAACAGAAAAGTTGGTGGTTTGAACCCACCAGCTACTCTTTGGGAGAAAGATAAAGTGTTCAGAAAGATGACAACCTTGGAAACCCTATGTTGGCTTCTACTATGAGGTCTCTGGGTTAGAATTGACTCAATGACATTATTTTTTTGTTTTGTTTGTTTTTTAAATATCTCACTTAGGTCTCACAATAACATCACAAGATAAACATTGTGGACCCTATTTTACAGATGAATAAATGAACTTTGGGTAATGGTGGATTAGGTAATGTAGATGGATCTTCTTGCTAGAATATGTAAAACATCTTCTTAAAAAGAAGCAATCAAGTTAGAGAAGATAATTACTGGACAAAGATAAGAGTGGAAATAAACATTCAGAAAGGTTAGTCTGGTTTGGGGGGTACTTTAGTTCAGAGAAAACTAATGTAACAGAAGTAATTGAGTGATTGAGCAATACTTTTTTTTGGTCTCATAGATTTAAGAAGATCAGAGTTTGCCACAGTTAAGAGATAAAAAGGCTATAGTAAAGACTGAGATATGGAAAGCCCCTAGGAATAACAGTAAATTACATTCATGGTGAATATAGTTTAATTTTAAATCATCTGCATAACCCCCCAAAAATCTCAAGCCCTAAAATTAGTGTTATTGTTGTCAAGTGTGGTGATCCTATATTGCAAATGCTCCCAGACACCTGGAAAAAAATAAATGAGAATCCTCTTTAGACAAAGATAACAGAATAAATATCATCAAGTTATTTTTTCAGAAATATTTTTCATATAGAATAACCAATCATATAGAATATCAATCAAAGATAACCAGGTCAAGTGGAGATAAGACCACATAAATTAAGCCAGAAAAGAACAGTGGAAACAGAATCACAAATACTCCAAACAGAAATTTCCAGTCAAAGACTATAAAACAACTAGCTTACTATTATTATAAAAATAAAAGCTTGGCTTAATATTTTCACCAAAGAACTAGAAATTATAAAATATTATTTTGATAAAAATTTATAAATTGAAATTTTTCTTTAAAAATCATGAGTTTTTGCATATTTGGAAAATTTTAGAACTTAAAAAAAAACAAAACCCTCACTATTAGACACAGATGTAGAAAGAATAAGAAAACGGGAAGAGGTCTTAGAAGAAACTATTTAGAATATAGCATGGAGACGCAAAGATACATAAAATAGAGAAGAGAAAATAGAATTACAGAGGATATAGTTAGGGGTATAACATACCTTTAACTAGAGGCCCAGAAGAATTGGAAAGGAGCAAAGAGAATGCCCATCCCAAGTATAATGATTATTTAAGTAGAGGTATATTTGTCAGGAGAGAACAGTCGCTGGAGAAGGATGTCATACTGGGTAAGATGTAGGGTCAGAGAAAAAGAGGAAGACCCCCAGTGAGATGGATCAGCCAGATGGCTTCAAGTGTGGCAGCGGTGGTGGGGTTAGCCCAGAACCGGACATTGTTTCATTCTGCTGTGCATGGGGTTGCTATGAGTCCATTCCGACTCGATGGCACCTGACAACAACAACAACAACATATTTGTATAGGAGTCCTGGTGTGGTGCTGTGGGCTAATTCATCAGATTGCAAAGTCATTTGAACTGCAAGATCAGTGGTTCAAGCTCACCAGCTGCTCCTTGGAAACCTTATACAGGGTCGATATGTGTCAGAACTGACTCGATGGCACTTAACAAATATTTGTACAGGTTCTTTCAGCTTGAGATATGCTGAGCATGCTCTTCTTTTTTGGTTTTCTAACTTCAGGTCTTTGCACATTTCATTATAATATTTTACTTTTGTCTTCTTGAGATACCCTTTGAAATTCTCTGTTCATCTATTTCACCTCCTCATGCTTCTATTCACTTTAGCATCTCTATGAGAGAGCAAGTTTCAGAGTTTCTTCTGACATCATTTTTATCTTTCTTTTCTTATCTTCTTAATGAACTTTTGCTTTTTTCCTGTATGATGTTCTTGATATCATCCCACAATTCTTCTGTTTTTGAAGTGTTCTCTAAATTCAGGTGTGATATGTTCAGGGCCATATTTTGATACTTGTGGACTTGTTTTAATTCTCATCAGCTTCAATCTGAACTTGCATATGAACAATTTACTGTTACACAATTTACTGGCCTTGTTTTGACTGATGCTATTGAAATTTTCCACCATCTCTTCTCACAGACAGAGTCAATTTGACTCCTGTGTATTGCATCTGGTGAGGTCCATGTGTATAATCACCTTTTATGCTGTTTTAAAAAGGTATTTGCAATAAATAAGTCATTGATCTTGCAAGTTGTACTGCATTGTTGATTCATTAACGTTGAACTCATGGACAAAGCAGTACAACCCAAGTTTCAATGAAGCCCATCCAACACATGTATTTGCTTCTTAAGGGACATCACAACCTTTGGGGGCATAGAAATACTAGACATCACTTCAGTATTTTTTAAAAATAATCCACAAAAAGCACAAGAATGCAAAGCGCATTGCACTAAATAGACCCTGAAAAAGATCATTGTTTACAGTGTGAGCAATGAAACAAGAAGTCAAACATCAGTTCCCTTGTACATCCTTAGCTGGGAACATGTACACTTGGGGCAACTCAATTTTTTTTTGCTATTTTCGAATGTCTGTGATTGCCTGAAAACACTGCAAGTGCTAATTTTGTGGTTACAAATGAATATTAATGAGTAAATGAATTTGCAAATACAGATTCTACAAATGAAGACTGGCTGTACAACAAGGTGGTTGAATCACACAAGCACAATATTGAGCTAAAGAAGTCAGGCACAAAAGAATACATATTACACAGTTCCACTGTAACAGAATTCAAAATGGGCAACATTATAGTATTTAGGTGTGTTTAGATTGTAAACCTGCAAAGAAATGATTTCTATAAAACTCAGAATTTGGGGTGGGAGGGAGAAGCTGTAATAAGAAAAGCCACAGGGAGGGTTTCTAGTGTTCTCGTAAAGTAGTCCTAGCGTGGTGCTGTACATTAAGCACTCTACCACAAGGTCAGTTTGAATAGCAAGGTCGGCGGTTCAAACCCACCAGTCATTCCTTTGAAACTATATACACGGTTGCTATGCATTAGAACTGGCTCAATGTCACTTAGAAAAAATAATAACAAATTAAAGGTCAGTGTCATGCCCTGATTGGTAGAGACATGGGGGCATTCACTTTAAAAGAATTGATTCCACCAATCATTTACATTTTACACATTTTCTCTATTTTACATCATTGTTGCATTAGGCAAATTTGCTGCACAACTCCTCTTTAAAGTATTCAAGAACAAAGACGTCAGTTTGAGTACTAAGGTGTACCTGACCTAAGCCATAATATTTTCAATAACCTCATATGTATGTGGAAGTTGGACAGTGAATAAGGAAGATCGTAGAAGAATTGATGCCTTTGAGTTATGTTGTTGGAGGAGAATATTAAAATCATGATGGATCACCAAAAGAACAAACCAGTCTGCATTGGAAGAAGCCAGAATACTCCTTGGAAGCCAGGATGGCCAGACATTGTCTCTCATACTTTGGACATATTGTCAGGAGGGACCAGTCCCTGGAGAAGCATATCATGCTTGATAAAGTGGAGGGTTGGAGAAAAAGAACACCCCCAACTAGATGGATTGACACAATGGCAGCAGCAATGGGCAGAAATGTAGCAATGATTGTAAGATTGGCAGAGGACCAGGTAGTGTTTCATTCTGTTGTGCATAGGGTTGCTATTAGTTGGTGTGATTTTAAAGGAGATTTTGAATAAAGACATCAAAATATCAAGAAGTCAATGAGACCATGTTGTCTTGAGTTGATGGGGATGCCACATTGGAAAAGTCAATTAAAATCTCTGACTTCAAGCACTGTCTACAAATTACTCTTCATCCAGTATAGGCTCTAAGTTGTATTTCTAATACAAGAAAGAAAATGCACACTTGTGTAAGAGAGGTTGAAAGAGAGAGTCCCTGGATGATGCAGACAGTTGATTAACATGCTGAACCACTAATTGAAAAGTTTGATTTATCCAAAGGCATCTTGGAAGAAAGACTTGATGGTCTACATACCCAAATCAGCCATTGACAACTCTATAAAGCACTGTGCTACTTTTACACACATGGAGTTGCAATGAGTTAGAGTTGACTTGACATTGCCTGGTAAAGATGTGAATAGAAAAAAAACCACACTAAGGAACAGGTCATGTCCAGCCAGACTACTGGGATGTGCTTCATGGAAGTGATGCAACTTATTCTACAACTAAAAGGCCATTCATTTGGGGGAGTCTCAAAGCTTTCAGGACTAGATGGATGTTACCATTCCAAGCTAGAAAGACAATTATGATGTCAGTGTTGCATTTGGTAACCTGGACACCCTGCCTCATCAGCTCTTTCTGAAACTGAGATGTCTCTATTTCAGAACAAGAGGTACCCAGAAGAACCACCTCAGACCTAAGTACTCAAGTGTTTTACAAACAGGAAATCCTGGCTGCCAGGAGTAAACTCTGAATGATTTGTAGCCACAAAACTGTTCTCAATAAATAACAATTCAGTGAGTTTAATCAACCAGCCCATATGGATTACATTTCTTCTGCAAATTTACAGATGAGCTCAAAGAGCAAGAGGGAAAACACATGAGAATAACCAACTCTAGTGAACTGATCAAACTCTGTGGGACCAGAGGAAGGAGATGTAATATTCGATTCCATCTGAAAAGAAATCTACATGTCTCAAGCCCAGCTCCTTTTCCCTTCCACTTTCAGCCTGGTCCTCCACCTTAAATACTACTGCATTTCTACCCAGGAAGTCAGGGGTTTCTGTATGTCCCAGTTGGCATACAGAGAAGTAACTTGTGACAATAAATACCAAGGAGAAAGGAGTCCTTCATATATAAAAAGGATGGAGCAGTAATAAATAAGCACTTACCCATCTCCTACCTATAATGTAAATACATCAAGCAGTGCCAACAGATGGAAAATGACCTGCCCCCTTGCTACACTTATTTGCATACACCCAGCTGTCTCCACTGCATTTGACATCATGGCAAGGCAGAGCCCCTTCATGTTCTTGTTGTTCTGGGAAGAGCAGAGTATTTGGTTTAACTTGAAGAAACCTCCTTAACATTTCCCAAACCCAGCACATTTGTCCCAGGTCCTATGAAAGAAAGCATTCTCTGTTATTTGCACATAGCAACTGGGTTGGAAAGTTTCATCATGATTTTCTTTTATAAAATCAGACCTCTTAGCACTCTGGGTTTTTTCAGCAGTCTGCTCAGTTCCACTGAAGTTAGGAAGCATTTAAGAAGGGTCAGCATACTTACCTGGCCGAGGAGATATCATGATCATGAAGGTGGTTTCCCCAGGGCGAGGCTTATCCATTGCACTCCTGATGTGCTGACCCCTGCAATTTCCCTAAATGTGGGAAATCTACTGCATAATTTGTGGCAGTGGGGGACTACATTTGCACTATTCCCTAAAAAAAAAAAAAGCGGGGGGGCAGCTTTTCCAGGCTCTCTGGCAGATGCTGTGGGTGGTGTAGACATGACCTAGACCTAGTATCTACTCTCAAGAAGTGCAGTCCAGTAGGAGAGATGGCTATGTCAGTAAATGAAGGGCATTTAGGGGGATCAGTATTTTAATGAAGCACTATTCAAAGCAGTCCTGGTGTAGTGGTGTAGGAAATGCACAAGGTTGGTGGTTCAAACTAACCAGCTACACCTCTGAAACTCTATACAGAGTTGCTATCAGTAGGAACCAACTCCACAGCACTTAACAACGGCAACAACAAATCTATGATTAGAGAGGCCATACTGCTGTTACTTCATGGGTTTGGATAGTGAGACACTGAAACACATGTTTGATCACTAAGTTATGCTGCCCTTCTGGATGCAGGCATCTTGAGAAAGAATAAAGATTTCATAGAAATAATACAACGTCTGGAGCCTTCACACATCTTGTAGATACCAAGGATATTACAAGAGAAATGTGTGAGTGACCCTTTAAACACACATCTGTATGTGTGAAGAAGTTCTTCCTTTGAGGAAATAAGCCAAAAGCAAGTGTAAAAAGGCATATTGAACATGGATGGAGTGAGTGAACAGAAACAGGGTCATACACTCCATACATAGCAGCAGCAGGTGAAATGCTACTTTACAAAGTTTGGCATTTGAAAATATAAATAACTCTGAGATGTTTGGCTTTTGAAATGTTTGGCTTTTGAAAATATAAATAACTCCAAATGTGATTTCTGTACATGCCTGAGATATGCAGCATCCATCCTACCTAGAACCCAGGTAGCCCCATCCCCACCAGCCTGCCCTATATTGTAGTTGTTGCTGTACTGCCAAGTCAGTTCCAAACCCTTGGATAGGGTTTCCAAGGAGCAGCTGGCAGGTTTGAATCACCAATCTTTTAGTTAACAGTCCAGTGTTTATCCTACACTATCACACCAGGACTCCCCATAGTTCTTGAGAAATGAGAGAGGGTAAGATAACTTCAGGTAATTCCATATGATAAAGCTATAATTTAAATTTGGGGAATTTACACACATACACACACAGAGACTTGTTAACAGTTGATAATCATAACAACAGGAATCATACATACTATACATCACTTACTGGGAGTTGACAACATACATACAACAGCTCTTAACCTGAATTAGCTCATAGACTCTTCCCAGAAACCCAATGGGGTTGTTTTACAAGATCACACCACCAGTATAAGTAGAGAAACAGTAGTCAAATTTGGACTCCCTAATTTCAAGGCCAGCTCTCTTCATCTCTGTGCTAGGAGGAAGTGTGGGAACCAAAAGTGTGTTCTGGAAACAAGGAACAGCCTTGGTCTGCACAGATCTTAGGAGGCTGAGCTTGGCACCAACAAGAGACTTTACACAGATGCTAACCACATCTGTCATTTTGTGGGTGAGAGCATTTGCCCTGCATTCAGTCTATGAGGGAATTTGAATGAAATTCCTCATAGGACTCCCACCCCATCTCCAAAGCATCTTGGAGCAATGCTCTCCAGAATGTCCTGTGTGCCAAGCATCTTCCAAGGATTATGAAGCTGATCTAGTCAGATAAACCCTACAGTTAACTGTGACAGGAAGATGCTCAACCATTTGTCATTGGGTAGGAAGCAGCTAGAATCACACATGAAAGTTTTGTTCTTTGTGATAAAAGTGGGCAAAAAGAGAGAATCCATTTCTGTATTTCTAACTAAAAGTGAACTATCCCCCAGGAGTGTCTTGAAGAAGAACATGGATTCTCTGGCCCATTCTCTGGACCCATCTCTAGGAGTAAGGTGACTGAGGACAAGGACAAGTGGGTTGCTGAGGAGACATAGAATCCCATGGGCCTTGTAAGAGGATGAAGGGAAAGCTATGCTCACCACGGCAATCTGCTTTCTCCCATCACCCTCAAACAATAACTCATGACCCCTGAGATTCCTTTGAGAGAATTTTTTTGAGTCCCAGAGTTACTAGCATAGTATTTCTGTATCAATCAATAGTTGTTGTTGTTGTTGTTGTTGTTAGGTGCCATTGAGTTGGTACTGACTCATAGCGACCCTATGTACAACAGAACAAAACACTCACCAGTCCTAGGCCAACCTCACAATTGTTGTCATGCTTGAGCCCATCAATGCCACAACTGTGCTGATCCATCTTGCTAGGAGTCTTCCTCTTTTTCTCTGACCCTCCACCTTAACAAACATGATACCCTCCTCCAGAGACTGGTCTCTCCTGACAATAGGTCCAAAGTATGAGAGATGAAGTTTGGCCATCCTGGCCTCCAAGGAGCACTCTGGCTGCACTTCTTCCAATACAAATCTATTGGTTCTTTTGGTAGCCCATGGTACTTTCAATATTCTCCTCCAACACCATAATTCAAAAGCATCAATTCTTCTGTGGTCTTCCTTATTCACTGTTCAGCTTTCACGTGCATATGAGGTAATTGAAAATACCATGGCTTGGGTCAGGCGCACCTTGGTCCTGAAGCTGACATCTTTGTTCTTCAACACTTTAAAAAGGTTTTTAATCTGTGCAGCAGATTTGCCTAATGAAATATATGGTTTGATTCTTGACTGCTGTTTCCATGAGTGTTGATAGTTGATCCAAGAAGAATGAAGTCCTTGACAACTTCAATAGTTTCTTCCTTGATTAGGCAGGGTTTGGTGGCAGATAGGGTACAGGTGCAGTGAAGTTTGACCATCAGCAATACCACAGAATGCCAGACAACGTGGGTTCAGGGCAGAGCTCCAAAACTCAGAACCACATAGGTAGGCATGGTTTAAAAGTTTGAAGGCTTATAGCTAGTGGAACTTATAGCAGAAGTAAGAAATAGCATACTTTTGAATCTACCAGGCTCTGCGGCCCAGAGCTGACAACTTGAGAGATACCAAATGGCAAGACCAAGTGGGGGAGCAAGCAGATCTACCATGGAATAATGCCACAGGAACCTCGGAGCAAAGGTGGACAATACACTTAACTGGATTTTATTTTTCTTTTTTTTGGTATCTGTTCATTGCCCACCCACTGTTTGCACACCTCCATTTTGGTGTCTAGAGGGGGTGCCTGAGCAAGTGGAACCCCCCCACCACCACTAGTGGTTCTTCTGCCACACATGTGCACAGATACTTTCAGCCCAAGAACTGGCCCTGAACTGTTTTTTAATAGGGAAAAGTCCAGAACAAGGGGTGTGGAGACAGAAAGAGAGTTTAAAAACAAAACAGGCTGAAAATTAAATTAAATCCTGAGGTATAGCATAACAACCAACAGTGGCATCTTGAAAATTATCAGAGGGCCTGGAAGGCAAGAAGCAGAAAGAGGATATTAAAGTCATACTAATATTAGGCTACAGATTTTTTTTCCCTTTCTCTCCCTCCTGTCCCCTGCTGCAATCATAGACTACGGTATCCAATCTAGTTTTTTGGGTTGTTGTTTTGGTGGGTGTTTTTTTTTTCCTTATTTTTCGCTGTTGCTGTTTTGCTGTTTTATGCTCCCCCTTTTACCTTTTGGGGACTCTTTCTCTCCCTATATTACCCAAGAAGAGACAGCAACTGCTGCTATATAGTCAAGATACAATCATACTCTATAAAACACCAAAATCTAGACAAGAACCAATACTAACTGCCATACACCAGGGAGGCAAACAACACCTGTGAAAGTTACTCTGAGTTAAGCAATAAGAAGAATGAAAAGGGAAGCTCACATACTGATCACATCTACCTAGAGACAATCAGAAAGCATAAAAAATACCAAAACACACATTCAATTAAGAATTAAGGCCACAGAAAAAAACACTAAACATGTCCAAGAAGCAAAAGCAGATGACCATATCAGCACATGTCCAGAAACAAGATAAAATGTCTGAGACAAATGACCTAGTGGTATACCTGGACTTCATTCTGGAAGGAGGGCTGGCTTTGGAAATGCCTGAGAAGGAATTCAGAAAAATGTTGATAAAACGTTTCAAAAAACACTTTACAATGGAGTTGAGAAAAATAAGGAAGAAGTCAGGAAAGCACTTCAGGAACAATCAAATAAGATAGATACAGCATTGGAAACAATTCAGAACCTACAGAAAGAGGTCCAAACTATCAATAATAGAATATCAGAAACAGACAATACTCTGAAAGGGCAAAGGAGTAGAATAGAAGAGATGGAAGGCAAAACCCGTGACCTGGAAGACAAATCTCTCAATACCACTAAGATAGAACAAACAGAAAAAAAGGATCTAAAAATCTAAAGAAGGTCTAAGATTCATGTTGGACAATATGAAGAGGAATAACTTAAGAATTATCAGCATTCCAGAACAGGAAGAATCACACAAGTCCACAGAGGAAATAGTAGAATACCTGGTGGAAGAAAACTTCTTTAACATCCTGAAAAGAGAAAAGATAAACATTCAAGAAGCTCAATGAACTCCAGGAAGGACAGACTCCTAAAGAAAATCACCGAGACATATCATAATCAAGCTCTCCAAAATTAAAGATAAGGAGATACTCCTGAAAGCAGCTAGGGAACACAGAAATGTTATATACAAAGGCAAGCAAGTCAGATTAAGCTAGGATCTCTCAGTAGAAACTATGCAAGCATTAAGGCAATGGGGAGACATATGTAAAACCCTGAAAGGAAATAACTGTCAACCAAGAATCTTTTATTCAGCAAAGCTATCAATCAAATACGATGATGTAATAGAAACATTCCAGGATAAACAGAAGCTAAGGGATTATTCCAAAGCCAACCCTGTGCTTCAAAACATCCTAAAGGGAGTTCTGTGGACTGAGAACCAACAAGAACAGACAACAACCAGAGATTAAGTTTGACTACCCTGGCCTCCAAGGAGCACT
>NW_006408589.1:10615632-10666890 GCF_000296735.1 Chrysochloris asiatica | reverse complement strand
AGGAATTGGCAAAGAACAAGGCTCCAGGAATTGATGGAATAAAAATTGAAATCTTTCAATAATGTGAGGCAGCACTGGAGGCACTCGCTCATCTTTGCCAAGAAATTTGGAAGGCAACTATCTGGCCGACTGATTGGAAGATATCTGTACTTGTGCCCATTCCAAATAGAGGTGATCCAACAAAATGCAAAAATCATGAAACAATATCTTTGATATCCAATGCCAATAAAGTTTTACTAAAGGTAATACAGAAACAGTTGCAAGCATATATTGACAGAGAACTTCCAGAGACTCAAGCCGGATTCAAAAGAGGATTCATTGCTGATGTCTGATGGATCTTGGCTGATAGCAGAGAATATAAAAAAGATGTTTACCTGTGCTTTATTGACTATGCAAAGGCTTTCGATTGTGTGGTGGATCATGACAAGCTATGGAAAACATTGCATAGTGTGAGTATTCCTGAACACTTAATTGTGCTCATGAGGAATCTGTACATGGACAAAGAGGCAGTTGTTCGAACAGAGCATGGGAAAACTGAATGGTTTAAAATTAAGACAGGTGTGTGACATGGGTGTATTCTTTCAACCTGTACGCTGAGCAAATAATACTTATTCAACCTGTATGCTGAGCAAATAATCTGAGAAGCTGGGTTATATGAAGAAAAACATGGCATCAGAATTGAGGAAGACTCATTAACAACCTGTGATATGCAGATGATACAACTTTGCTTGCTGAAAGTGAAGAGGACTTAAAACATTTACTGATGAAGATCAAAGAACTAGAAAACGATATGCAAAAGACTGAAACAAAGAACACAGCCTTCAGTTTGGATTGTATCTCAATGTAAAGAAAACAAAAATCTTCACCACTGGACCAATAAACAACGTCCTTATCAATGGAGAAAAGAATGAAGTTGGCAAGGATTTCATCTATCAACACTCACAGAAGCAGCAGTCAAGAAATTGAGCGACATATTGCATTAGGCAAATCTGCTGCACAAGACCTTTTTAAAATGTTGAAGAGCAAAGATGTCAGCTTGAGGATTAAGGTGCACCTGACCCAAGCCATGCTATTTTCAATAATCTCATATGCTTGCGAACACTAGGCAGCGAATAAGGAAGACTGTGGAAGAATTGATGCTTTTGAGTTATGGTGTTGGAGGAGAATACTGAAAGTGCCATGGGCTGCCAAAAGAACAAACAGATCTGAGTTGGAAGAAGGGCAGCCAGAGTGCTCCTTGGAGGCCAGGATGGCCAAAGTTCGTCTCTCATACTTCGGACATATTATCAGGAGGGACTAGTTGCTGGAGAAGGATATCATGTTTGGTAAGGTGGCGGGTCAGAGAAAAAGAAGAAGACCCCCAACGAGATGGATTGGCAAAGTGGCAGCATCAATGGGCTCAAACGTGGCAACAATTGTGAAGTTGACCCAGGACTGGGTAGTGTTTTCTGTTGTATACACGGTCGGTATTAGTCGGTACTGACTCGACGGCACCTAACAACAACAACAGTATATATTTTGTAATGTTTATAATAGAGTCCAGGTGTGGCACTGTAGGATAAGCACTAGACTGCAAACCACAGGTTGGTGGTTCAAACCTACCAGCCAATCCTTGGAAACCCTATACAGGGTTGCTATAAGGTGGGGCCACCTTGACAGCACTTAACAACAATATTCATAATATACTACTATGGCAAAATGATAGTTTATACATAAAAGGATCCCTCGTGGTATGGTGATTAAAGCACTCAGCTCCTAATGAAAGGTCAGTAGTTTGAACCTACCAGCTGCTCTGCAGGAGAAAGATGTGACTGTCTAATTCCCTAAGGATTACAGCCTTGGAAACCCCAAATGGGCAGTTCTATTCTCTCTTCCAGGGTCACTATGAGTTAGAATCGACTCAGAAACAGTATTCTACTATGATTTCTACCACTTGCCATCACAGTTTTTCCAATGGATTAAAAAAAAAACAACAAAAAAACTAATAATCATCATGAAAAAGTAGCAAGAACATTATGCATTTCTAAGTTATGATTTCCATGTGATAGGTTTTCCTGAAGCAAAACAGGTTTGAACTGAAAAACATCACTGACAAGTGAGGTTTCCCTGAAAATCCAAGCCCAAATGGCCAAGACTGAGGAGAAAACTCTGGGGCCTTTGGCCTTCCGAGTACAGAATTCTTTTGTAGGCTTTGCAGCTAAATCCACTAACCCAGAGTTTCCTGCAGGGCCCAGCTGACCCCAGCGGTGGAAAGAGCAATGGTATCTAGGGGAAGGGCCATGCAGGCTACTGAAAGCACTTAAGCAAACCTATCTGAGCAGCCCCCAAACCAAACCCAAGAGTTCTCATCTGTGTTTGCCCTCCCACTTTTGTTTTTAAATCTTGGGAGGGTGATGTCTTAACAGTGGCTCCTGGGTTGTGGAATGTATTTAAATGCCTGGTTCAAAATCCTAGTCCACTCCTCTCAAATTTGACAATTGTTTAAGCATTATTGCTTGAATAGATGCAGATGTTCAGATCATCTTTTGCTGGGAGGAGTGTTTCTTTAGAAGAGGAAAAACTGGCTTTCTTCTTCTTTTTTAAACACATATTTTATCTTTATGTTTGTATCAAGGGCTGCCAAGAGATGCATCTGGTCCCCAAATCAAGAATCTCATCTCCTCCTCCCAACTCACAACTTCCCAGGCGTCTCTCTTTGTGATCGCTGCCCATGCAGACTGTCAACACAGCTTAACGGGCAGATGACCAACACCTTATAAAAGAAAAAGACCTATTTTCTCCTCAGTGTCATGGAGGATGGCACCAGTGGCATTTTTAACATCATTCCCCACTTCTTACTTTTTTTTTATACATCTCGTTTTCTGATGAATATTTTCAGCAGCTAAAGCAAATGCCAGTTTAATTAAATTTCCACACCACCCCCCCTTTATCCAATTAGTGGGTTCACTGGCTCCTCAACAACCTTCAGCGTCTGCGTTTTCAGTGAATGCTCAGTTGCTTCTGGCCTCACCAAAAAAATCTGTTACATATTAAGTCATAATAAGATATAGGCAATTATAGTAGCAGCAGGACAAATAGATTTGTATGGTTCATTACAAGGGATTTCTGGAACATACATGCTGTAAATAGCCAGTTTCTGGGGCAGAGTATCTTTTGATGGAAAAAAAAAAATCATTTTAAAGGGGGAAGGGGAAGAGGCCATTATCAGTGACTACAGGAAAACCCTGCATATGAGGAAACCCTATGAGCTCAGTAGTTCTGCTGTTTAGATGAGCAACATTTCAGCATGTGAAACACAAGCAGAAATGAAAGATGAAGGGGCTTTCCATGGAAAATGGGCGGTGACTTGTTTTTCAGTTTTACAAATGAAGAATTACTTTCTTTTCATTATGCTGGAGAAGAGTGAATAATTAACGTGAATGAACTAACATTAGATATGCATCTCACAGGTGACCAGCTGTGTGCTACATACCTTGCATTTGGCATATATGATCTCATTTAAAGCTCATGACAGCAAAGGGTGACATTCTAAAATTCCAATTTCACAGGGTTCATCCTAATACCCATTGATTTACAAGGGAAGAAACTAGGGTTCAAGGAAGTTAACAACTCTCAAGTCCACCCAGATAATCAATGGTTAAGTCAGAAATGCAATGCGGTTTCTCTGGTTCCAAACACAGTGCTGTTGCCAGTATACAGTTCTAAGCAAAGAGGGCCAGGATCAGTGTATAAATTGATATGAGAAATACCAGAGAAGTTCCTCTCCTAATTAATGCATTGTTGTTGTTGTTGTTAAGTTCCGTCGAGTCGGTTCCGACCCATAGCGACCCTGTACAGGGTTTCCGAGGGTGTAAATCTTTAGCTGATGAGTACCACTCAATATAACTTAAATCTTCTTGATGTCTTCTCCTTGTTGTTAAGTGCCATAGAATCGATTTCAACTCATAGCAACCCTGTATAGAGTTTCCAAAGAGTAGCTGGTATGTTTGAACTGCTGACCTTGTGGTTAGTAGTCCTACCGTGCCATACCTTGATGCCTAACAGGCTTTAATAATGGAGGATTGTTGTTTTGTTAGGTGCCATGGAATCAGTGCCAACTCATAGAGACTCTATGCACTACAAAACAAAACATTGCCTGGTCCTATGTCAACCTCACAATTGTTGCTATGCTTGATCCCATTGCTGTTGCCACTGTGCCAGTCCATAATGGAGGGTGGTTGTTGTTGGTGGTTGTATACCACTGAGTTGGTTTTGGTTTATAGTGACCCTGTATAGGGTTTCTGAGGCTGTAACTCTTTAAGGGAGCAGGAAGCCTCATCTTTCTCCTATGGAGCAACTGGTACAGTCAACCTGCTAACCTTGTGGTTAGCAACGCAGCTCACAATCCACTACTCTACCAGGGCTCTTATGATGAGCTTGACAGGGTGATGAAAAGAATGATGGAGTGGGGAAAAATCTGCCTCCAAGACTTAATTTTAAAAATCTCAAATAAGCAAATGTAGTATTTTCCTGTGAAATATTTCTCTTCTCTATAATATTTAAGCAAAGTATTACTTCCTAAGAGATATAACAAGAAATAATCTTGAGAAACTTCACTTCTTTCTCTTTCCACTCAATTTATCCCTAGCATTATGGCTTTATCTTCAAAACCTTTCATTAAGGTATTCTCCAGCACCCGCCTACATTCCAAATATGGAAAACTATTCTTTAACAGAGTCCTGGTATGGCACTGTTGGATAAGCACTGGACTGTTACCCACAGGTTGGTGGTTCGAACTCACCAGTCACTCCTTGAAAACCCTTTACATGTTTGCTATGAGTTGGAACCAACTTGACAGCACTTAGCAAAAACAGTATTCTTTAACCAATACCACTTTCCAGAACCTGCTGTATGGTTCCCAGGGTCCTGGTGTGACACTGCGGGTTAATGCGCTGGACTGCAAAGTTGCTTTGAACCATAAGGTCAGCGGTTCAAGTTCACCAGTCACTCATCGGAAAGCCTATACAGGGTGACTATGGGTTGGAACCGACTCAACAGTACTTCGCAACAACAACATCAACAAGGACAAAGTCAAGACATTTTGACTAATTCCTCAGCCCAGATTGGAAAGTTGGGTTGAAAAAAAAAACAACAAAAAAAACCCAAAACAACCCATATAGGAAAACACTCCTGGGGTTTATGCAGACTGAAGTCACTGTTGGAACCCAGAATATTGACATACCCTCTAGAGGGCTTACAATAGCATATGGTAAAGCTTTTAAAGAAATGTGCCACAATGCTGATTTCTTTCAAGAAGCCAATGGTGGGAATGGAAGATCCTGAGCCAATGCTTATAACAGGTATGTGAAGGGATTTCGGCTAAGCAAAGTCTGCACATAAACTGAATGAGGTTTCAGCTGGTTCTACAGGTGCCAGTAACCCACAAAGGATGAGAAACTTGCCTGATTATCTGTAAGAAAGCAAGTAGTGTTTTCTGTCTAAATGGGGCTTGGCAGTGTCAAAATTGCCCACCTGCTCCTTTGGTGTTCTGTGTGTCCACTTTTGTTGGCCCCTAACATCTAGCCTGTTCCTGATGGGGAATCGGCTCAGTACAGTGGAAAGTGCTGGATTGGAGTCATGGGAAATGAGCTCTGGTTTGAATCTGCCTTTACGTAGTTATGGAATTTTTAATCAGTATGCTTCTAAAGGCTCCATTTATAAAATGAGAGGTCCAAAGTTCATGCTCTTTTCAAGCTCTAAGACACTTGAGTGTATTCTTTGAGTTATGCACAAAAAGGCCAAGGTTAAATGCCAGGATTTGTAGAGTCTATCCTAATTGAACTTTGTGGTAGAACTGAAAAGTTGCAAACTAAGTGTCAGATGAAGTTAGACAGTGGGGCTGGAATTGACCTATACAGACTTTGGGTCCCTTTAAAGTTGCACTAAACCAAAAAACAGACCCATTTCTCTTGAATCCCTTGTAACTCACGGTGATCCCATTTGTTAGAGCATAGAGTTGGGTTTTCTTTTGGAAGAAGAGAGGTTTCTCCTGTTTGGAATGACTTGGGGGGTGTGGGGTGGCTTGAACTACTAATAGATTAGCAATTGATTGCAAACTGCCTACACCACCCAGGTTCCTTATAAAGTCGTACTAGTTCATCATTAAATTATGGGTCATGAAAAAAAAAAATTGTGACATTCATACTTATACCTTACCTCTCCTCCCTCTGTCGTCTTTTATCTTTCCACAATTCCAGAACTGGAAAGATCAGCCTATAAATCCCTTAGGGAAAGGGCAGATTCAGACCCCTCACCTCCTCCAGGTCATGTCCTCTTCTTCTCTACTCCAAACTCAAGGCTAAGCATCAATGGCTGACAGAATACAGGGGCTATAAGATTTACAAACATTTGAGGAATAGGAGAGAGAGCTTCTTTCAGACTCAATATAAGAAGTGCCCAAGTGGAAAACCTATCATTTGTCAATGCACTGACCTTGCTCTAAACTTGGCTTCTTATTCTATTGTTGTTGTTGTTGAGTGTCATTGAGTGTTGAGTCCGTTCTGATTCATAGTAACCCAATATAGGGTTTCCAAGGAGCAGTTGGTGAATTTGAACCACCAATCTTGTGGTTCAAACAGACCTTGTGGTCCTGTACTTATACTACAACATTGCATATTTGAGTGAAAACAAGTAAACCGTTAAAATCTGTTAAATAAGACTCCCCAGTCCTTCCAATGTGTCATGTGGTTTAAATTACTGCTACTCAGGTGGCTTAACAAATGCTGCTACAACTCATATTACTCTTCAATAAAGAAAAAGAACAGCCCTTCGACAGGTTCAACCTTGCCCAAGGTTACAGAGAATCAGAGGACCAGAACCTATGGCATTTCCACCAGCCTTTGCCTTCAGTGAAACATCAAAGCCTGAGCTAGTAGCCAGGCTGACCCTGATTTGCATCGTGAAAGTCATCTGTCCAGTCCACTCAAGTGGCAAAGAGATCAAAGCTAGGAGGGTGTCTTGGGGAAGGAGGAAATGAAATATTTATTTAATGAGATGCATGATAATTTTATTCCATATACCTTTTCAGTAATCAAAGTGAGGCTGTTGAGGGACCATTATTCCTGCCTCTTCCATAAGTTCACATTATGACTCCCGTCTGTCTTGCCAGATGGGTCTCACATGGCTTTGCCCAGAAAAAGGAAAAAAACAGGAGGGAAAAGGGAGACTGCGCAATGCTATACAATCAGACAGTTTCCCTAGCACCTTTGCCACCTCTGTGGAGATGGTCTGCAAGGGGTTGGGTTTTGAACTTTTCAGTACCAGTTAGAAAATAATTATAGGCAGAAGCTCAAAATCTAAAACAGATAAAAAAGAGTATCTGTTGTCTTTAAAGAGGGGGGAGGTGTTCTCTGAAGTCCCTGATCCCTCTTCCCAAGTCACTGAGGAAGTCACAGAGGACAAATGGAAAGTAACTTTTCTTCCTTTTGGAGTGTGTATTGCTGAGATACTACGAAGTTTACGGAACTTGAGTTGGAGTACAAAGACATGGGGAGGGCAGATGAGAGTAAGGAGGAGTATCCAGCTTGGTGGCCAGCTGAAATGTCACAGCAACATATAAGACTCAGGAAATGGACAGATTTTCTAGCTGGAAAGGCGATGGGAGCAAGAGACATATCTATTGCAAAGTCCCTGGGGATTTCTCTAGCTGAAATGCCTGCTGAAAATGACGTCACTAACCCTCATCAGAGGTCCAGCCCCAGGGAGCTGTGGCTCACCACAAGAACAGCTTCAGTTTCTGTGTAAGAGGAGCCAAGGACCCTTTGGCCCTGGCTGCAGAGTGGGCGGGTGAGGGGAGATTTAAGGACTAAGTGGTGAAAATGTTAAGTGAATATGGGCTTCTGATTCATTGTCTAGATCTCAAAATCTTTCAGCTTTGTTACCCAAGAAGAACAGTTTATATATTTGTTTTCTATATTCCTAAAAATATAATAAAAATTGATTTAAAAAGAAGAAGATAAAAAGCAAGTTCTTCTTCCTATGACACATAATCATGGGACTGTTTATAATCTGGTCTCCAGATGGATCTCCCCACTTAGCTCAGCCATGATGAACTTCTTGCTGTACCCCAACCATATCTGTTTTGGGGCACCTTTGTCCTGTACATGCAAAGTGCTCCTCTTCCTACACCATCTTTTAAGCTTTATTTTGATAAAGCGTTGTCACAAAAAAGCAAAGAATTTTGAACTTCTGAGTTTAAAGTCGGTGTTCCTGGTAGGGCCAAAGGAGCCCTGATGGGCCAGTGGTTCCACACTTGGCTGATAACCAATGGATGGACTGTTCAAACCCAGCAACTACTATTTGGGAGAATGAGCCTTGTGATCTGCTTCTGAAAAGTTACAGCCTTGAAAATCCAATGGAGCACAGTTCTACTCTGTACACATAGGTTGCCAAGACTAACAATCAACTCAATGGCAACTGGTACTGGTTGGTTCAAATTCTGGTTCTCCTACAAATTGGTTATGTGACTTTGGGCAAATTATTTAATCTCTCTGAGCCTCAGCTTCCTTGTTTATAAAATTCCTTATTTAGGAAGAGAAATAACAGATATTCAGCCTGCTCTGTGCCAAGAATATAATATTGCTAGTGGAGAGTTGCTTTTTGTTTGATAAACCCCAATTCCATTCCTTGATGGAGCTCTAGGGAAACAAGCCCTGAGAACTTCTAGTGATTGAGGTTCATCTCTTTCTAAGCAAATCTTTGTATTGATGACAGAATGCTCAAGCTACAGTGAAAGTGAGTTCCATCAGACAATGGCATGCAATAAGCACCCCCACTTTAGTTCAATGTAAATATGTTGTGTAACATCACCAGAGAAAGTTTGTAAGTCCATATTCAGCCTATAACTGATTGGAATACCTAAAATGGGGCTAGAACTTTCCCAGTGGAGGAGGCTTTCTGATGAGCCTTTGCATTGCATAAGACCATAGGTGGAATCCTGAACCCCATCCAGAATCTTCTGAGGTGGGAAATTTCCTCTTCAAAGGACAAGCAGACCAACCTGGAGCAGCCAGAAGAAAACAAGATACTTCTTGAAAGAAAGACTGGCAGGAAAAATAAAAAACAATAAAGGCAGTCTGTCTGACTACTACAAGAACAAGCAAATTGTTCACCCAGGAGCCATCAAGACAAGTGGTTGAGTCCCCTCAGGGCAAACCCCCTTCCAAGACTAAGACTCAAAGAGAATACACAAGCAGGCATGTGATCTGGCTGGTGACCATGTTAGTCACCAATTAGGGGAAGTGGGGGGAAAACAGCAATGAACTTGTAAGCCATGTTTGACCACGTTCAATAGACTCCTGTGAACCCAAGTTGAGACCTTGTTGGCTAGCAGTATGGCAAGACCTAGGGCCACAGAGAACTAGAGTGGAGAATGAAGCATCTAGCTGATATGAAGTGAGGAGAGATGCACAAGAACACCCATACTTGCAGATAGTACCCACTTGACCTGGCTTCAATGGCTGGATGATCAGAACTCAACTAGAAGATGAAAGAAGAGGAAAAAAAGAGTAATCTGCTACAATTTGATGAACTTGACCTAAACATATGGATGTAGCTCAAAAGAGGGAACACATCTTTACAGCGAGGATCAGTTCGTGCCACCCCCTAGGTACACAGAGTGGACAAGTTTGGGTAACTGAGGCATTGGCTACCCAAAATGAAAGAACCTTTGATAGCGTAGTGGTTACGAATTGGGCTGCTAACCTCAAGGTTGGCAGTTCAAAACTACCAGCTGCTCCATGGGAGAAAGATGAGGCATTCCGCTCCCGTAAAGATTTACAGCCTCAGAAACCTTGTGCAGGGTCAATATGACTCGGAACTGACTCCACAGTACTTAACAACAACAACGACACAGAAAATGGTGGGGGGAGGCTACAAAGGAAAGAACTGACTGGCTTACAAGCTTTCAAGAGGGAGCCTAGTTCAGAGGGGACGGGGGAAGGTAGAATCTCCACTGAATGGTTTCCAATCTGTCTGGACAGAGCTGATGAAAGGAGATGGGGATAAGACTCTTGTGGTACAATAGTGAATAATTGCTATCAGGACTGACTGTGAGGGTTGAAAATGTAAAGGTAGACATTTTGTAACAAAAGGAGTGGAATGCATGATTTTGCAGTCCAGAAACAGAGGTCCCTGGGACCATCAAGGGAGAGGAGTGGAGTGTGGGAACCTATCCAGAGAAGCAGTGATGCCAGAGATGGAGGCAGAGACAAAGACATGGAGAGATGGAGCGGCTGGGGACTCTGGACTCAGGGAGGGAGATGGGCTATGTGCTGACTGCCGAGGGGCAGGTTTGTGGTGTATACCCTTTGGTTGTTTGATGATACATGGAGGGGCTTGTAATCAATACAATGAAATGAAATATGATAGGATGAATGTAAAGCTAATGTTCTCCCATGTAAACTATTACATAATTCACAATAGAAACTTAAAGAAAAAGAAAAGAAAATGTGTTGTGTGCCTCACACTTCATAAGTGAGATAAAGGACCCACTGCCTCAGTGAGCCTGGACCCTCTGAATGGAGTTGTGAAAGAGCCAGAAGGGTTAAAACTCAGCCTCTTCTAAACTTCACATGGATCCAAGAATAGCAGGAGAAAGTCTCCAAGAACCTTCCCCACTCTTATCTCTCAAGCCAACCCACCTGGTTTCCGCTAAACCAGAAGCCCAGAGAATTTCAACTCTAGTTATTGCAGTTATTCATCTAAACCCAAATGTCCTCTCTCTTACCAAGAACCCACCCAAAGTGTATGGAGCTCTGAATGTAAAACAGGTATATTGGGTGGTAGAATTGCATTAAAGAGTACTGGGGGAAAAAAGCTCATAAGAGACAAAGAAGATTGTCTGATATCCACAGACATAAAGGGATTATACTCAGATGGGCTATGCCCATGGAGCAATGAATGTAAAGAATGAGAAGTGAAGCCTACAACATTCAGAGTATCTGTTGCCAACCTTAAGTTCAGTAAGAGGAAAGGCTGGGATCTCCAGGGTCTAAATCCAGATAGGGAAAGAAACTCAGTATAGGATGATCCTACAAATCTTTTCTTAACTTGGTTGGGTTTGGGATGCTATTGAGAGCCTCCTACAGGATTGCATGTTCACCCTGGATTTTCAACACTCCATCAGTTTTGAAACTTTGGGGCAACATAGAGACATTATTCATTCATTCACCCATTCATTTATTCTCAAATAGTTACTGTCTGTTTAGTACTCCTGACATTCTAAATCCTAGAGATACAATTAAGAAAACAAACATCAGTTCCTGCCCTTGTGGAGCTTACATTCTAGGGAGGCTATCTTGTTTGACTAACATGCAACACAGCACTGAGGTTCAATGATAGGATTCATAGACCCAATCTTGGGGCTGAAGAAGTAATAGTCATGCACAAAATGATAGAGTCAAATGACAGTAAGGAGCAATGGAGCCTGTGGGTACTGGAGATCTCATGGCACATCTAAAAGGGGCAGTTACTATTTGGTTCCAGATAATTATTTCCACACAAGAATGCAAGTTCATTGTTGCCAGATGGTAGCGATTTATGGTAGAAGCCATAAAGCTAGATTTCTGTGAAATTCTCCACTTTTTAAAACCTGGAACAAATCAAACTAAACTCATCTGAGGGCCAGGTTTGTTTCAGAGGGACACTAGCCCATGATTCTTGCTTTTCATGTCCACTGAGGAATAGAAAGGCCAAGAACATCAAGTAAAAAATCTGGAGTCAGAAAGACATGGTCTCAAACTAGTTTCACAATTTACTACTAGTGGAACTTTAGGCAAGTTACACAAACTTTTCAAGGCTCAATTTACTCCATTTGTAAAATAGGAGTAAAATCATAGAGAAGTTACATGATGTAATAAATGATAGGCATATCTGGTACAAAGTAAGCACACAATACATCTTAATTGTTATCACTCTCAGGGTCCTGGAAGGAAAAGGATGCACATGCAAAGGTTTCAACTGCAGGGGTTTAACTATTCTATTTATAGTAGTGTTGACAGGTTTTGTAGGGCATGCATAGGGTTATGGTGTTGGAAGAGCCTAGAAATTTCAGGAGTTGTTGCCACACCTAGCCTCAATGAGCAAAGAAAGAAAAAGTATTACCAGATTCCAGTGAAAGATGGAGTTGTGGAAAAAGGGTCACTTAGCAGGAGCTATGGTCTGAAAGGAATACCCATCCTGCCAGAACTTCAGGGAGGCAGGGAGGGAGCAGGGGAGAGTATCACCCCTACCTTGTAGCCTCTTGTTCTGATTTCCTTTGGCTCCTTTCCATGGGCCAAACCAGTCTAGAAGTCAGAAGGCAATAGAGTTTGGGTGGTGCACTCGGTAGGGGATCAGCCTTTAGGGCACAGGCAAGGCCAGAAAAGAGTAGAGTGGACAGTGGATCTGGAGGAAGGCACAGCTGTCCTTTACTTTTCCCTTCCACTCTCTTTTTCACTCTCTGCTTTATTGTTGTTAGTTGCTGTTGAGTTGGCAACAACTCATGGTAACCCCACATATGAGAGAACAAAACATTGCCTGGTCCTATGCTCTCTTCATGCTCTTTGATATGATGGAGTTCATGGTAGTAGCTATTGTGTCCATCGATCTCCTTTTCTAGGAAGTGGTCTTTCCTGATGAGGTATCTTAAGCTGTCCCTGCTTCCTAGGGACAAGTATTCTAGTATAACCCTTTCCACTCTACCTCAAAACTGCTCACAGCTTTGAACTTGTAAAGCAAGCCAAGAGGAAGCACTCAAAAAGCAAGTTTCTGGGGAAAGGCTGAACAGCTGCAATAGATTTCTCATGCAAGGCTCAGCAGCTCTGAATGGCCAGAGCAAAACATCACAGTTGGATCAAACTATTAATGATCAGACCTTGTGTTCAATACAGGCCAGCAGGGTATGCGGTTTGCCAAAAATGGATGTTGTTGTTACGTGACAGTCGATTCTAACTCCTATACCATATCTGTGTACAAGAGACCAGAACACTGCCAAGTCCTATCACAATTGTAGGTATATTTGAGCCTATTGTTGCAGCCACTGTATCAATCTATCCTCTTTTTCATTGACTGTCTATGCTTCTTGTTGGAGTTGGTTGCAACTCTTAGCATCCCTTGTGTCTCTACCAAACATGAGATCCTTCACCAGGGACAGGTCCCTCTGGATAGCATGACCAAAGTACTTCACTTCTAAGGAGCATTTGGGTTGTACTTCTTCCAAGACAGACTTGTTCATTCTTCTGGCAGTCCAACACTATAATTTTAAGGCATCAGTTTTTCTTCTGTCTTCCTTATTCACTATCCAACTTTCACATACAGATGAGGCAACTGAAAATGTTATGGCTTCAGCCAGACAAAGAATAAAGCAAAGAAAAGAAGAGCCTCAAAGTGAGGAGAAGGCAGAAGAGACCACTCTCCTGCTCTTCATGCCACCTTAGGCTGGGAATGAGGAAACTGAATAGAAAAAAAGGGAGATCAGGGAAAGCTAAGCCTCAAGTATTGCCTTTAAACAATATGTTAGCATATGTTAGGCGTATCTGTCAGTTTGCTGTACTGTGATGGCTTGCCTGTGACTGTGATGCTGGAAGCTTTGCCACAGGTATTTCAACTACCAGAAGGGTTACCCAGGGTGGACTGGTTGATGTGGTGCTTGGAGACAAAGACAGACTAGAAAGAAGGACTTTGTGATCTACTTCTGGGAAAAAAAATTAGCCAGTGAAACCTTGTAGTTAGTAATGGAACACTGTCTAGTATAGTGTCAAAAGATGAGCCCGTCAGATTGGAAGATTCAAAATACAACTGGCAAAGAGCTGCCACCTCAGAGTCAACCTCAATGATGTGGATGGAGAAATGCTTCCAGGACCTTCATTTGCTGATCCAGCTAATGAGAAGAAACAGTTGCAAAATGTTTATTTAGTAATGGGAATATAGAATGTACAAATTATGAAGCATGGAAAGTTGGAAGTTGTCAAATATTAAATGGACCACTTGAAGATTTATACTCTAGGTATTAGTGAGTTGAAACGGACTAGTATTGGCTATTTTAATTAGATAATCATATAATATACTATGCTAGAAATGACAAATTGAAGAATGACATTCCATTCATCATCAAAAAGAACATTTCAATACTGCATAAGACCATTATTGTAAAACACTAAGAAAAAGAACCCACCAAAAAGGGGAAAAAACCAAACTATATATATAATTGCTGATCACTAGGATATATGGGATGAGAGGAGGGGAGGGTGGGAGGGGAAGATAGAGCACAGGGTAGGGAATAGACACAGGAAAGGCTGGGTGCTGGGGGTGGGGTGGGTTGGCAATACACAAGAAGGGGGAGGGGAAAAGAAGAACAAGATAGATGGGAAGAGAGTTAGGCAGGTTCTCATGGGCTAAGTGAGACAGAGGTAAATAATGATCTATGCACAACCTTGGAATAATAGGGCTTCGGGATATAGGGATTGAGGCATGGCTTGAAAGGGTAAAAGAGGGTAATAATTTTAGGATGTTTGGCTGTCTTTTGAATCTTGGTTTCCTTTGCCTACCATTGTGAAATAGACACTTGAGGGGTAAGGGGAGGAATAGCCAGAAACATCACAATAGAAAACATGTAAGCCCATCTTCAGCCTATAATTGATTGGTATACCTTAAAGGGGGCTCGAAATTTCCCAGACCCAAAATGGGGGTAGGGCATAAAGACAAGAAGTGACTGGCTTACAAGATTTCAATAGGGAGCCTAGTTCCAGATGGGACAAGGGTAGGCAGAACCTCCACTGAATGATTTCCAATCTGTTGGGGATAAGACTCTTATGGTACAATAGTGAATAACTGCCATCAGGACTGACTGTGAGGGTCAGAAATGTAGAGGTAGATATTTTGTTTAAAAAAAATTTTTTTTGGCAAAAGGAGGAGAGTGATTGATTTTGAAGCCCAGGAGTAGAGGTCCCTGGAACCACAAAGTGAGAAGAGCAGAGAGTATGCCTTCCCAGAGAGGCAGTGAAGCCAGGCATGGAGACAGAGATGATGGGATGGACAGATGGAGTGGCTGGGGACATGGGAGTCAGGGAGGGAGAAGAGTTGTTTGCTGACAGCCAGGGGGGTGGGCCTGTGGGGTGTATCCTTTGGTTATTTGATGATGCATGGACGGGATTGTAATCATTGCAATGAAATGAAATACGATAGGATGAATGTGAAGCTGAAGTGGGACAAAGGTAAATAATGATGTATGCACAACCTTGGAACAACAGGGCTCTGGGATACAGGGATTGAGACATGGTTGGAATGGGGAAAAGGGGGCAAATAATTTTAACATGCTTGGCTGTCTTTTGAATTTTGGTTTCCCTTGCATACCATTATAAAATAAACACTGGAGGGGGAGAAAAAGGAATAGCCAGAAATATCACCATAGAAAGCTTGTAAGCCCATCTTCTGCCTATGACTGATTGGAATACCTAAAATGGGACTACAATGTGCCTAGTGAAGGAGGCTTCCTGTGGAGCCTCTGCATTACATAAGACCATAGGTGGAATCCTGAACCTCATCCAGAATCTTCAGAGGTGGGAAAATTCCACTTGAAAGGACAAGCAGACCAGCCTGGAGCAGCTGAAAGAACAGAAGATACTTCTTGAAAGTAAGACCAACAGGAAAAATACAAAACAATATAGGCAGTCCAACTGATTACTACAAGAACAAGCAAGTGGCTCGCCCAGGAAACATCAAGTCAAGTGGTCGGGTCCCCTCAGGGCAAACTTCCTTCTAAGACTAAGATTCAATGGGAAAACACACTCTGATTGGTGACCACATTCATCACTGATAAGGGGAAGTGAGGGAAAAACAGCAATGAAGCTGTGAGCTAAGCTCTACAACATCCGATAGACTCCTGTGAACCCCGGTGGAGACCTGGTTGGCCAGCAGTGTTGCAAGACCTGGGGACTCTTTGACCCAGAGTCAGTGACATAGCCACAGAGGACTAGAGTGGAGAGTGAAGCATCCAACTGATAAGAAGAGAGGGCATATGCACAAGGACACCCACACTTGCAGATAATACCCACTTGACCTGGCTTCAATGACTGGATGATCAGAGCTCAACTAGAAGAAGAAAGAAAAGGAAAAAAAGAGTAATCTGATATAATTTGATGAACTTGACCTACACATATGGATGCAGTAGCTCAAAAGAGGGAACAAATCTTCACAGCGAGGATCATTCCCACCCCTTCCATACACAGAAGACATCGATGGGCAACATAGAGATTGGCTACCCAGAATGGGGGGACTACAAAGGCAAGAAGTGACTGGCTTAGAAATTTTCAAGAGGGAACCTAGAACCAGAGGGTGTGGAGCAAAGTAGAATCTCCACTGAGTAGCATCCAATCTGTCTGGGCAGGGCTGATGAAAGGAGATGCAGATAGGTCTCTTGTGATACAATAGTGAATAATTGTTATCAGGACTGATTATGAGGGCTGGAAATGTAAAGGTACGTGCTTTGTAGCAAAAGGAGGGAAGTGATTGAATTTGCAGTCTAGGAGCGGAGGTCCCTGGGACCATCAAGGAGAAGAGCAGAGAGCGGGACCCTACTCAGAGAAGCAGTGATGCCAGAGATGGAGGCAGAGACGATGACATGGAGAAATGGAGCGGCTAGGGACTTTAGACCCAGAGAAGGAGAGGGGTAGTGTGCTGATGACCAGGGAGCAGGCTTGCAAGACAAATATACCCTTTGGTTGTTGATAATGCATTGAGGGGATTGTAACCATGGCAACAAAACAATATACGCTAGGATGAATGTAAAGCTAATGTTCTCCCATGTAAATTATCACATAATTCACAATAAAACATTAAAAAAAATAATAACATTTCAAGATCAATCCTGAAGTACAATACTGTCAGTGATAGGATAATAGCCATATACCTATAGGGAAAACCAGTTAAATAAGATTGTTATTCAAATCACTTACTAGCCACTAATGAAGAAGTTGGAGATATTATCAATGTCTGCAGTTTGAAATTGATCAAACATACAATCAAGATGCATTGATAATTACCAGTCACTGGAATGTGAATGTTGGAAAAAAAGATGAAATCTTGTGAAAATTTCATTTTAGGATAATATGCAATCCACTGAGTCAGTAGTGGAGACAGGTAGCACACTAGATTATGAGAAAACTGTTACACATGTAGAAGGGGAGATACCCATGAGTTTTCCTTGAGAAGGACCCCAAAAATATGGGTAGGGTAGGAGTAGAGTGAAAGAACTGAAAGAGTGGAGGGTGACTAAATATGTCATGTGACTTCTTCCATGTGTGTTGACCCAGAGTGGAGCCACTCCATGGGTTTTTCTTGGTTCAAATATTTACCAGACCATTCTTCTGTGCAATGATGGGTGGGTTTGAACCGGAAACATTTAATTAAGTTAGTAGTCCAGTCCAAAAAACAAACAAATAATATTAGTAGTTCAAAAGTACAGTGTTGGTGATAGAAACAACACCAGAGATTTCAAAATAGAAATTTTCAAGAGCAAGAACTTATTCATTGCAAATAACTTTCCCAACAACATTAATGGCAATTCTAAATGTGGATATCACAGGATAGAATATACAGGAATCAAATCAACTATATTTGTGGGAAGAGACAATGGAGAAGCTCACCATCATCAGTCAGAACAAAACAAGGGTGAACTGTGGTACAGAACAAGACAAGGGTGAACTGTGGAAAAGAACATATGCATGTTCAAGCCACATCAGAAAAGAACTTGGATTTATGACTATGGGTCCTCAGGCTGATCACAGTAGCAATCTCATAGCTCAGTCAAAAAAGAACATTACTTTTAATATGTGTCCAGCAAACCTCTCATCATATTTTATGAGCCCTAACTGAGTCACACATCTATCCCCGAATCCAGTCTGAAACTAATGATCATGTGATACTTCCATGTCCAAGGAAATATCACATGATCATTAGTTTAGGACTGGATTACCAGAAACAATCTTTACAGCAAGGAAAATAAGTAGGAGTACTCTGATTGAATGACTGTTTTCTTAATTCTCTCTAGGATGGTACATACCAAACCCAAACCAGTTGCTGTTGAGTCTTTCCAACTCATTGAAACCTTATAGGAGGTGTCTAGTAAGAGCTTACTAGAACTTTGTCTCCACATTTCCTCCCTCAGAGATCCAGACAAATAGAGTATCTTCTACCACCCAGAATGTCCCTGGTTGCCCTAGAAAGGGAAAGAAAGCACAGTGATATTTGCAATGATATAGAGCTTCCATATGGAAGTGACACATGTCAATTCTATTTACCTTTCAATGACCAAAGCCAGTCACACAGCTATTTCTAACTTTTAGGCTGCAGGGCAGTGTAGTCTGCCTTATCCCTGGAAGGATAAAACCCAAATATTTGTGAACAGTCTCAGTACCTACCCCACAAAGTTGGCAAGGCTTTGTTCAGACAGACACTCATAGGCATTACAGGGAGCTGTGTACATTGGCAAGATTTTCTAGAAAGCAAGTTGCAGTGTGTCAAGGGCTTACAAGAATGTTGATGTTCTCTGGATCATGTTTCTCCTTTACATAACCTGCTCCTAGAAGGTGAAACTCCGACAAAGATTTACGCACAAACACGTGTGCTGAAGCATTGCATATACAAACAAACAAACAAAAAAAAACCCAACCACCATGTGTAACAGCCGGGTGATAGTTAAATAAATCAAAGCCCAGTCATATGATGGATAATTCTCTAGTGTTTTAAAATGTTGCTTTTGAGGGTATTTAATGATGTGGGAAAATGCTCACAATAAGCAAAAGCAAAGTAGGGATACATAACTGTATTTATTTTAAAATGCCAAGAAAAAACACAAAGGAAATACATTAAAATATTAATTATGGCTACCTCCAGGTGGATTTTAATGGAGCTCTGGTAGTGTAGTGGTTACGAATCGGGCTGTGAAGCGCAAGGTCAGCAGATCAAAACTACCAACCGTTCCGCGGGAGAAAGATGAGGCTTTCTGCTCCCGTAAAGATTTACAGCCTTGGAAACCCTGTACAGGGTCGCTATGGGTCAGAACCGACTCGACGGCACTTCACAACAACAACAACAACAAAGATTTACAGCCTCAGAAACCCTGTACAGGGTCGCTATGGGTCGGAACTGACTCAACAGCACTTAACAACAACAACCAGGTGGATTTTATAGTGTTCCATGTGTCTTTATGTTTCTTTATTTTGCATAAAAATGAGTAAATGTTTTTAATAATTATAAAAATACTAGAAAGCATAAGTATATGGTTATTCTTTATAGCAAACATTTTAATAGGAAAAACTGGAAACATGTAAACATAGGCAATAAAAAGTTGATTAAATAAATTAAACTTTAGTCAAATAATAGATTATAGTAGAAGATTTAAAAATTAAAAGTATATATTGATCTGCTATGTGTGTGGCTCTGTAGCATCAGCACTGGACTGCAAACCACAAAGTTCACAGTTCAAACCCAACAGCTGCTCCTGGGAAACCCTATACAGGGTCACTATGAGTCGGAACCAACTTGACAACACTTAACAACAACAACAATGGAATATTTAGTAAGATATGCATATTAAAACAGAAAAGCAAAGTGCCAAAAATTGGATATGGTCTGCTGCCATTCATTTAATGCACAATACACATACACACACATCCCTGAAAAGACTGAGTAAAATCTAGTAACAGCAACTGCCTTTGGATGGGTAAAATGAAGGTAGTAGAGAGCTTTATAGCCAGATAAAGGAGACTTTCAACTCTATAACATTTATATTTTTTTTAATTAAAAAAAAATGGGTGCATTATATACCTAAAGTAACATGTTGTTGTTAAGTGCCTCAGAGTCAGTTATGAGTCATAGAATCCTATATAGCGTTTCCGAAGAGCGGCTAAGTTTGAACCACTGACCTTGAGGTTCAAATCAACCCTGCAGTCCAGTGCTTATCCTACAGCACCACACCAGGACACAAAAGTAACATAACAGTTGGTCATTCAAATGAATATATATATTTTTTGTTTTGTATGTGTGCATCAAATATTTTTGCTTTGTTAATTGTGAAATATAAAATGTAAATGGTAACTACAGAAGGAAAGTAGAATAGCTGTTTTTTTAGGGAAGGGATTGTAATCATTGAAATGAAGCAAAGTATGAGTATGATTTGTTGAATGTAAAGCTGATGATTTTGTCTATAAACCTTCACTCAATTCATAACAAAGTTTGTTTTTTTAAAAGTTATATGAGGCATTTTTTTTAAGTTCATGAAATTGTTTCTTATGAAAAACTATGTATAAATTTAAAAATCTTTTGTCACCAAAATAAACTCATACTAATGTGTTATGTCTGAACAGAATCTAGTTTGAGGCACTAAAAAGGATAATACATCAGTTTGAATAGAGCTCTTTCAAAGCAACATGAATTATGCTAAAATTAAAGCAAGAACAAACATCAAATTTATAGTAAAACTTGGGTGGAAAAACCGTGAAATAATTGATGCTTTATGAAAAGTTTGTGAGGGCAATGCCCCAAATAAATCAGAAGTTTACAAATTAATAACTCATTTTAACACAGGTCAAGATGATATTACAAATGAAACCTACAAGGCAGACTATCCACATCAATTTTCAAGGAAAAAAAATTAACCTTACTCATACCCTAATTGAATAGGACCAAAGATTTACAGCAGAAACAATAGCCAGCACTGCAGACATCATAACTGTCTCAACTCACACAATTCTGATTGAAAAATTAAAGTTAAGCAAACTTTCTGCTCAATGGGTGCCAAACTGTAACACCCAGAGCAGCTGCAGATAAGAGCAGAACTTTCAAAGAAAATTTTAAATAAGGTCCTAAAGCATTTGTTTGAAGAATTGAAATAGGAGATGAAACATGGCTTTACCAGTATGATCCTGAAGACAAAGCATTATCATAGCAATGGCTACTGAGAAGTGTAAGTGATCCATGCAAAAAAATAAAAAAAAGACCTATCAAGAACAAAGGTCATGGCAATAGCTTTTTGGAATGTTCAAGACATTTTGCATGATGACTTTTTGGAGGGCCAAAGAATGATCATATTTGATTATTCTAAGAGTGTTCTGAGAAAGCTATCCAACCCTTAAGCAGAAAAATGTTCAGGAAAGCTTCACCTGAGAGTCTGTCTTTACCAGGACAATGAATGCTCTTGCATATTCCACTCATCAAACAGGCAATTTTGTGAGCGTTTTGATGGGAAATTATTAGACATTCACTTTATAGTCTTGATTTGGCTCCTTTTGAGTTCTTATTGTTTCCTAAGCTTAGGAATAAGACCAATGATTTATTCATTGCAAATGTCTTTTTTCAACATCATACAAAGAGGTGACTATATATGTGGACCTCAACAAATGGAATACACAAGAAACAAACTGACTACATCTATGGGAAGACAAAGTAGAAAAGATCAATATCATTTGCCAAAAACAGGCCAGGGTCATTTCAATAAATTACTGGATTTGATCTGTTAATATTTTGTTAATGATTTTTTTTTTTTAACTCAGATTTATGTGGGAAATAGGAGTCGTGGTGTAGCACTGTTGGATAAGTACTGAACTGCTAACCACAAGATCAGCGGTTCAAGCCCACTGTCTGCTCCTTGAAGATCATATACAAGGTCAATATGAATCAGTACTGACTGATGATATTTAACAACAGCAACAACATGGGGGAAATAGTTGTGTAATTTTCTTCCCTTGTAATATTGTTTTCAGATTTGGGTAACATATTATTCAAACCTCAAGACTTATAAGCATTTTTTGTTCTTTTTTTTAAATTTGTTTATATAACATTGATAACATTTCCAATTTAAATTTGGAAGAACTCACCATTGAATCCCTTTGGTCTTGGGTCTTTTGGTTTAAAATTTTTATTAAAAATTATATTTACTTTGTTTTAGTAGGGGTCGGGAAAAAAAGAGGGCCGGGGCAGACTGTTAACAGAGCATCAATTGCTCAGGTGCAAGTTCAGTCTAAAGCTGAAGAAAATGAAAACAAGTCCACAAGAGTCAAAATATGACCTTGAATATATCCCACATGAATTTAGAGATAATCTTAAGAACAAATTTGATGCATTAGACACTAATGAACGAAAACCAGAAGAGTTGTGGGATGCCATCAAGAACCTCACGCAGGAAGAAAGCAATAGGTGATTAAAAGACAGAAAATAAATAAAATACTAAAATGGGTGTCAGAAGAGACTTTGAAACTTGCTCTTGAGAACAGAAATGTTAAAACGAATGGAAGAAATGAGGAATTAAAAAAGAGGTGAACAGAAAATTTAAAGGGGCAGCTTGAGAAGACAAAGTCAAATATTAAAATGAAATGTGCAAAGACCAAAAGGGAAGAACAAGTGCAGCATTTCTTAAGCTGAAAGAAATGAAGAAAAATTCAAGGATTCTATGGCACTGTGGGATAAAGCACTGGACTGCTAGGTCAGTTGGAACCACCATTCAGCAGTTCAAACTCACCAATTACTCCTGTCCATGGTCGCTATGAGTCGGAACCAACTCAATGGTACTTAACAATAACAACATGGGTAAAATACTGAATGATGCAGAAAGCATCAAAAGAAAATGAAAGGAATACACAGAGTCACTGTACCAAAAAGAAATGGTCAATGTTCAACCATTTCTAGAGGTAGCATATGACCAAAAATCAATGGTACTGAGAGAAGATGACCAAATTTCACTGCAGACATTGGTGGAAAACAATGCTTCAGAAACTGATATAATACAAATAGAAATATTTCAACAAACTGATGAATTTTTTTTCATCATGTGATCACATGTGCTCACTCATTCATTCCAAGGAATTTGGAAGGCAACTACCTGTCGACACATTGGGAGAGATCTATATTTGTGCCCATTTCAAAGAGAGGAGACCAAACAAAATGCAGAAATCATTAATATCACTAATATCACATGCAATTAAAGTTTTGCTGAAGAAAATTAAAAAATGATTTCAACAGTGCATCAACACAGAACTGCCAGAAATTCAAGAAGAATTTAAAAGCATACTTAGAATTAGGGATATCATTGCTGACATCAGATACATCTTGACTAAAATCAGAGAACACCAAAAAGATGTTTATTTTTGCTTTATTGACTATGCAAAGGCTTTTGTCCGTGTGACAAGCTATGAATAAAATTGCAAAGAACAGGTATAGAACACTTAATTGTACTCATGAAGAGCCTGTCCATAGACCAAGAGCTAGTCATTTGAAGAGAACAAGGAACTACTGAGTGATTTAAAATCAAGAAAGGTGTGAGCCAAGGTTATATTCTTTCACCATATTTATTCAATCTGTATGCTGAGCAAATAATCCAAGAAGATGGATTATATAAAGAATAATGTGACGTAAAGATTGGAGGAAGATTTATTAACAACCTGCGATATGCAGATGATACAACCTTGTTTGCTTGAAGTGAAGAGGACAGTAAGAATTATCTTACTGATGAAGATCAAAGACAATAGCCTTCATATGGATTGCACCTCAATGTGAAGAAGAAGAAAAATCCTCACCACTGAACCAATAAATAACATCATGATAAATGGAGAAAAGATCGACGTTGCCAAAGACTACATTTTGCTTAAATATACAATAAACACTCATGCAGGCAGTAGACAAGAAATCAAATGACATACTGCATTAGAAAAACCTAGTGCACAAGACATCTTTAAAGTGCTCAAGAGCAAAGATATCCATTTGAGGACAAGGTGTGCCTGATTCAATTTTCAATAGCCTCATACACATGTGAAAACTGAACAGTGAAGAAGGAAGACCATAGAAGAATGTATGCATTTGAGGTAGGATGTTGGAGAAGAATATTTAAAGTACCATGGACTGCCACGAGAACAAACCAATCTGTGTTAGAAGAAGTACACCTAGAATGCTCCTTAGAAGTCAAGATAGTGACACTTTGTTTCTCATCCTTCAGACAGGTTATCAGGAGTGACCCATGCCTGCAGAAGGACATCATCCCTGGTACACTGGAGGGCAGAGAAGAGAAGGACCCAAAAAGATGTGCTGGCACAGTGGCATCAGCAATGGGCTGAAGTATAGCAATAATTGTTTGGTTGGCACAAGACTGGGAAGTGCTTTGTTCTGTTGTACACAGGGTCATTATAAATCAGAACCAACTCAACAGCACCTAACAACAAGAGCAATAACAACCATAAAAAATCTTTAAAGGGCCACCTAAAATACATAATTGTTGTTGTTGTTGTTAAGTGCCTTCGAGTGGATTCCAACCCATAGCGACCCTAAAGTTAGAACCATTAAATCAGTTCTAACTTTTAGCAACTCTATATAGGATTTCCAAGTCTATAAACCTTTACAGGAACAGAAATTCCCATCTTTCTCCTATGGGGCAGCTGGTGGGCTCAAACCATCAAACTTGTGATTCACAGACCAGTGCTTATCCTACAGAACCCCACCATGCTCTGTATGAATAAAACTTAGGAATTAAACTCTTAGGAATAAATCTAACCAGAAAATCAAAAGACCTACACAAAGAAAACTATAAAACATTACAACAAGAAACCAAGAGACTTCAAGAAATGGAAGACTATACTATGACCATGAATAGAAAGACATAGCATTGTGAAAATGTCAATTGTACCTAAAACAATCAATAGATATAATGCAATCTCAATCCAGATTCCAACATCGCTCTTTAAAGGGATGGAAAAACTGATCACTAATTTTATATGAAAGAAAAGAAACCCTGAATAAGGAGAGCATTACTGAAAAGAAGTACAAAGTAGGAGCCCTCTCACTTCCTGATCTCAAAAACTACTACAGTCACAGAAATCAAAACAGCCTGGTATTGATACAATGAATGAATATAGATCAATGGAACAGAACTAAAAACTCAGAAGTAAGTCCATCAACATACGGACAGCTGATCTTTGACAAAGGGCCAAAACACATTAAATGGGGCTGGCAAAATTGGAAATCCGTTTGTAGAAAAATGAAACAAGACCAGTATCTCACAGCATATACAGAAACAAACAATGTAGATTAAAGACCTAAATGTAAAATCCAGAACTGCAAAGATCATCATTTTAAAAATAGGGACAAACTTAGGGACCCTGATACATGGCAAAAACACACTATAAAACAACAAACAATACACAAACAGCAGAAAACAAAATGCATGACTGGTAACTCCTAAAAATTAGACAATTGTGTGCATCAAAAGATGTCACCAAAAAAAGTAAAAAGACAACATTCTGGCTGTACTTATTCCAACACAGAATGGAAAAAAAAATTTTTTATTTATTTATTTTTTTTGGCAATGGCATATCAGAAAAAGAATTAATCTCTAAAATCTATAGAAAATTTCAATGCCCCAACAAGAAATAGACAAATAACTCAATTTAAAAATGGGTGAAGGATATCAACAGATATTTCTCCAAAGAAGATAGTCAGGTGGTCAACAAACATATGAAGAAGTATTTGCAATCATTAGTTAGTTATTTGTTGTTGCTATGTGCTGTCGAGTTGGTTCCAACTCATAGTGACCCTATTGTGCAGCAGAATAAAACACTGCCCAGTCACTTAACATCTGCACAACTGTTGTTATGTTTCAGTCCTTCATTACTGTCACTGTGTCAATTCATCTCCTTAGGGGTCTTTTCTTTTTGGCTTTCCCTCCATTTTACCAATTTTAATGTCCTTCTCCAGAGACTGATCCCTCATAATAATATGTCCAAAGTATGAAAGATGAATTCTCACCATCCTAGCTTCCAAGGAGCATTCTAGCTGTACTTCCAACACAGATTTCTTTATTCTTCTGGCAGTCTATGGTACTTTTAATATTTTCCCCATACCATAACTCAAATGTATGAATTCTTCTATAGTCTTCCTTATTCATTGCCCAACTTTCACATGTATATAGACTATAGAAAATACCATGGCAGTGTAGGGGGCAGACACATCATAGTTCAGGTATTGGGGAAGGCAATACACAAGAAGTGGGAGGGGTTGGAAGAACAAGGTAAATAGGGGTACACAGAGACAGGTTTGCATGGGCTAAATGGGCAGAGATAAATAGTGATGCATGCTGAACCTTGGAACAACAGGGCTCTGTGATATAGGGATCGAGGCATAGCCTGAAGAGGGGAAATCATACTAAGATGTTTGACTGTCTTATGAGTATTGGTTTCCCTTGCCAACTGTTGTAAAATAGATACTTGAGTGAGATAGAAAGGAATGTCAGGAAACATGATTACAGAAAGCTTCTAAGCCTTTCTTCAGCCTATATAAAACTGAATGGAATACCAAAAAGGAATTCTAGAACTTCCCCAGTAAAATAGGCTTTTTACAGAGCCTTTACAGTGTATAGGACCTTAGGTGGAATCCTGAGCCCCATCCAGAACCTTCTGAAGTGGGGCATTTCTGCCAGAAAGGACAAGCAGAACAGGCTGAAACAACTAGAGTGACAGAAGATACATCTTCAAAGAAAGATCATCAGGAAAAACCCAAAACAAAAATGGCAGTCTGATTGGCTACTACTAGAACAAGCAAGTTATTCGCTGGGAAGCCATCAAGGCAAGCAATCAAGTTCCTTCAGGACAACTCCCCTGTGCACACTACCCCACACACACGCCTCTAAGAATGAAACTCAAAGGGAACACATGAGCAGGAATGTAAGCTTGCTCACAACCACATTGGTCTACTGGTGAGTGGAAGTGGGGGAAAGGCAGCAATGAAGAAATGGGCTAAGTTCAACCATGTTCTATAGACTCCCATTGACCTGGAGATGAGAAAGAGAAGAGGAAGGGCTGGTTGGTTCAAAGTGAGGTGAGACCTGGGGACACCTGAGCCCATGGACAAGGACATAGCTACAGAAGGCAAAAGCTGAGAGTGAAGCATCCAACTGATATGAAGTGAGGGGAGACACACAAGAACACCCAAACCTGCAGATAGTTCCCATTTGACCTATCCTTGATAGCTTGATAATCAGAACTTGACTTGTTGTTGTTGTTGTTATGTGCCGTCGAGTCGATTCTGACCCATAGCAACACTGTATAGGGTTTCCAAGGAGCAGCTGGTGAGCTTGAACCACCAACCTTGCAGTTCAAACAATTTTGCAGTCTGACGCAATAGCCAACAGCGCCACGACAGCACTCCTCTAGTGGAAGATTAAATAAATATATATTGATAAAGGAAAAGAGGGTAAATTACTGCAATTTGATGAACTTGACCTATACTCATGGAGGTTATTGTTATTAAGTGCCATCGAGCCAATTCCGACCCATAGCCACACTGTATAGGGTTTCCAAGGAGCAGCTGGTGAGCTTCAACTACTGACCTTACAGTTCAAATGACTTTGCAGTCTGACACATTAACCCACAGCGCCACACCAGGGCTCTACTCTTGGAGGTTGTTGTTGTTGTTGTTATGTGCCGTGGAGTCGGTCTGACTCATAGAGACACTGTACAGGGTTGATGATCTGCTCTGTAAACTTTCACTCAATTCACAATAAAAACTTAAAAAAAAGAGAAAATACCATGGCTTGGGTCAGACTCACCTTAATCCTCAAACTGATATCTTTGTGCTTTCACACTTTAAAGAGGTCTTGTGCAATAGATTTTCCGAATACAATACACCACTTGATTTCTTGACTGCTGCTTCCATGAGTTTTGATAGTATATTCTAGCAAAATGAAGTCTTTGACAATTGCAATCTTTTCTCCTTTTATTATGATGCTATTTATTGGTCCAGTTGTAAGGTTTATTTGTTTCCTTTAAATTGAAGTACAACCCATATTCAAAGCTGTAGTCTCTGATCTTCATCAGTGAGTATTTTAAGTCTTCTTAACTTTCTGCAAGCAAGGTTGTATCATCGGCATATATTGCAGTTTGTTAATGAGTCTTTCTCCAATCCTGATGCCATGTTCTCCTTCATATAGTCCAGTTTCTTGGATTATTTGCTCAGCATATAGATTGAACAAATATGGTGAAAGAGTACAATCCTGACAGACAGTGTTTCTGATATTAACCATTTAATATCCCTTTGTTCTGTTTAAATGACTGCCTCTTGGTCTATGTACAGATTTCTGATGAGCACAATTAAGTGTTCAGGACTATGCATTCTTTGCAATGTTATCCATAGCTTGTCATGATCCATTAACTATTGCTGTTGTTAAGTGCTATCAAGTCAGTTCTGGCCCACAGGGACCCTATATAGTTTCTAAGGAACAGCTGGTGAACTTGAACTGCCAACCTTATAGTTCAAACTAATTTTGCTGTCCAGCACATTAGCCCACAGTACATGTAAATCAAAACAACAATGAGATATCATCTCACACCAGCATTAATAGCAAAGTTTTAAAAAAAATAAAAAAACAACAAAAACTTGTGACAGTATAAGGAGTTTGGGACCCTTCTACACTGCTAGTAGGACTGTAAAATGGTTCATCATCTGTGGGAAACTGTATGGCGTTTTCTCAAAAAGTTGGAAATACCAATTTCCTATGATTCAGCAATCCCTCTACATGTCCTCAAGAAAGAATAGCCATGCCATAAATAGATACATGCACACCCATGTTCATCACAGCACTGTTTGCAATAAAAAAAAGATGGAGACAACTTAAATGCCCATCAGTGGAAGAATAGATAAACAAACATTGGTACATACACACAATAAAACACTATGCAACACTGAAGAATAAAGATGAATCCAGGAAACACCACATAACATGGATGAACCTGAAGAACATTATGTTGTGTGAAATTAGCTAATTACAAGAAGACAAATATTGTATGAGACCACTATTGTAAAAACTCAGTAAAAGGTTTTCAAGCTAAAAGAAACATTCTTTGATGGTTACAAAAGGGTGGATGAGGGGAGAGTATTTCACTGCCTAGAGGGTAGATGCGTTAATGTAGGTGATAGTGGTGAAGACAATATACAACAAGAGGGAGGTCGGCAGAAGAATGATAAAGACAGGTGAAGACACAGAGAGGCATGCAGGATTAAAGGAAACAGAGGGAAGTACTGTTATATACACAACTCTGTGACAACATGGACAAATACACAGGCTGAAGCAAGAGTTAGAGTTTATTCACACATATATTAAGGTTTTTCAAGTGTTGAAGAGCAAAGATATCAGCTTGCGGACTAAGATGAGCCTGATCCAATCCATGGTATTTTCAATAACCTCATATATGAAAACTGGACAGTAAATAAGGAAGACTGTAGAAGAATTGGGAGAATGTTGAAAGTGCCATGGGCTGCCAAAAGAACAATTGTCAGGAGGGACCAGTCGCTGGAGAAGGATATGATGTTTGGTAAGGTGGAGGGTCAGAGAAAAAGAGGAAGATTCCCAACGAGATGGATTGGCCAGGTGGTAGCATCGATGGACTCAAGTGTGGCAACAATAGTGAGGTTGGCCCAGGATCGGACAGCGTTTCGTTCTGCTATGCATAGGGTTGCTATGAGTTGGTACCAACTCTATGGCACCTAACAAAAATAACAACATAGGATATTTGCACATGGATATTTACCTTCGCTGCAAACACATTTATGAATGTGGTGGAGCATGGTGCTGTTAGATGCCGTCGAGTTAGTTCTGACTCATAGCATCCATGTACACAACAGAATGAAACACTGCCTGATTTTGCACTATCCTCACAATTGTTAAGTTTGGGTCCGTTGTTGCTGTCACTGTGCCAATACACCTAGCTAAGGGTCTTCCTCTTTTTCGCTGACCCTACACTTTACAAAACATCTCTTTCTCCAGGACTGGTTCCTCCTGACAATATGTCCAAAGTGCAATAAACAAAATCTCACCATCCTCACTTCTAAAAAGCACTCTAGCTGTACTTCTTCCAACACAGATTAGCTTGTTCTTCCGGCAGTTCACGGTACTTTCAATATTCTTGGGCAAAAACATTTATCAAATGCACCCATTATTCTACAGTCTTCCCTACTCATTATCTAACTTTAACATGTATCTGAGGTGACTGAAAATACTATTGCTTAAGTCAGGCACAACTTAGTTCTCAAAGTGACATCTTTGCTCTTGAGCACTTTAAAGAGGTCTTGTGCAGCAGATTTTCATAATGCAATACATCGTTTGATGTCTTGACTGCTGCTTCCATGAGGGTTGATTTTGTCTTTGACAACTTCTAATATTTTCTTCATTTATCATGATGTTATTTGCTGGTCCACTAGTGATGATTCTTGTTTTCTTTGCATTGAGGTGCAATCCATACTGATGGTTGTAGTCTTTGATATTGATGAATAAGTATTTCAAGTCCTCTTCACTTTCAGAAAGCCAGATTTTCATCTGCATATTGGAAGTTGTTAATGAGTCTTACTATAATCCTGATGCCACATTATTCTCCAAAAGATCTATTTTCTTGGCTTATTTGCTAAGCATCCAGATTGAATGAGTACAGTAATATTGTTCTGAAATACTCATTTTCCACAATGTTATCCATAATATGTTATGACCTACACAGTCAAATACCTTTGTATAGTCAGTAAAGAATAAGTAAGCAACTTTGTTCTACTGTGCATAAGGTCGCTATATGAATCAGTACCGCCTCGATGGCACCTAACAACAACAACAACAACAAGCATCTTTCTGGTATTCTCTGCTTTCAGATAGGATCCTTCTGATATCAGCAATGCTATCCCTCATTCCACGTCTTATTCTGAATTTGGATTGAATTTCTGGCAACTCCCTTTTGATATTCTGCTGCAATTGTTTTTTAATTATCTCCAGCAAATTTTTATTTATATATGATATTAATAATATTGTCCAATGACTTATGCATTCTGTTAAGTCACCTTTATTTGGAATGGGCACAAATAAGGATTTTTTCCAATAGGTTGGCCAGGTCTTCCATATTTCTTGAATAGACTAGTGAGCTCCTCCAGTACTACATCAGTTTGTTTTACTTATTGTTATTTTTATTTATTACTACATTTCGATTTATATTCCATCAATTAGTGGTTTTGGTCAATGCCTTCAGTGCTGCTTGGACTTTTTCTTCAATATCATTGATTGTTGATTATATGTTACATCTTGAAATAATTGAACATTGTCCAATTCTTTTTGGTACAGTGACTCTGTATTCCTTCCATCAGGGCAGAAGTTTGAAACTACCAGCAGTTCCAGGGGGGAAAGATGAAGCTTTCTGCTCCTGTAAAGATTGACAGCCTTGGAAACCATATGCAGGGTTGCTATGAGTTGGAACCAACTCCATGGCACATAACCACTAGGACCATCACTAGTGTCATTTAAGGAGCTCTCGTAGCATAGTGGTTATGAGTCGGGCTGCTAACCTCAAGGTCAGCAGTTCAAAACTATAAGTTGTTCCATGGGAGAAAGATGAGGGTTTCTGCCCCCATAAAGATTTACAGCCTCAGAAATCCTATACAGGGCCTGTGTGAGTCACAATTCACTCCACATCACACAACCATCACCACCAGCAGTGTCATTTAATATTTTCCCCATATAATCAATATTGCAAGCCAAGGTTAATTTTTACTTCAATTCTTTCAGTTTGAGAAATGCTGAGCATATTCTTTCATTTTGGTTTTCTAACTCCAAGTCTTTGCACATTTCATTATAACACTTGAGCTTGTCTTCTTCAACTGCCCTTGGAAATTTTCTATTCAGCTCTTTCTCTTCCTCATTTCTTCCATTTACTTTAGCTTCTCTGTGTTCAAGAGCAAGATTCAGAGTATTTTCTGACATACATCTATTTTGATCTTTCCTTTCTTTCTTGTCTTTTTAATGACCTTTTGCCTTCTTCCTGTATGGTATTCTTGATGTCATCCCACAACTCTTCTGATCCTTGTTCATTATTAGTATTTAATATGAAAAATCTGTTCTTGATGTGGTATCTAAATTGAGGTGGGATATATGCAAGGTCATATTTTAGCTCTTGTGGACTTGTTTTAATATTCTTCCACTTCAGCATGAACTTGCATATGAGCAATTTATTATCTGTTCCACAGTCTGCCCCATGCCCGGTTTTGGTTGCTGACATTGACCTTCTCCATGTTCTCTTCCCACAGATGTAGTTCACTTGGTTCCTGTGTAGTCCATCTGGCGAGGTCCAGGTATAAGTTACCTATCATGTTGTTTAAAAGATTATTCAATTGCAATTATTCAATTGCAATGAATAAGTCATTGGTCTTGTAAAATTCTATCATGTGACCTTCAGCATAGTTTCTATCACCATGGCATATTTCTAACTACTGATCCTTCCTCTTTGTTTCCAACCTTTGCTTTCCAATTACTAGTAATGATTAATACATTTTGATTGCAAGTTTGATCACTTTCATAGTGAATAAGTCAATAAAATTCAATTTTCATCATCACTGACTATAATTGTTGGTGTGTAAATTTGATTCCATGGTACTCAACAACATCAACAACAACAAATTTGATAATAGCAGTATTGACTGGTCTTCCTTAATGTTGTTGTTATACGCCGTGGAGTCAGTTCCGATTCATAGCGACCCTGTACAGGGTTTCTGAGGCTGTAAATCTTTACAGGACCAGAAAGCCTCATCTTTCTCCCGTAGAACAGCTGGTAGTTTCGAACTGCTGACCTTAAGGTTCGCAGCCGGATTCATAACCACTATAGGTATATAGATATTAGCCTACCACAGACAGCATTGTACTTCAAGATAGATGCTGAAATGCTTATTGACCATAAAGAGACTGGAGAAACCTAAGACTATGCCCTTCTGCCACCCTTCAGGTCTAGAAGGGAACTTACCCTCGTGGCTCAATTTCCAGCCAACCTGGAATGGGGTTCAGGGTGGGGGGAGATAGTAATACTAGTAAGATTTTCTCACCATGGAATGGTAAATCATTCAAGATCAAAAGGGCGACATTTACCTACAGACAAAGTTTAGAAGGGTTGGGAAGGTGGGTGGAATGGAAATAAGAATCACAGGGAGGAAGTGGGATAACTGTTGCTATGTGGAGGGGGTTGCAATCATTGGGATGAAACGAAGTGTAGCATTTGATTAATATAAAACTGATTATCCGCTTGGTAAACCTTCACTTGATTAACAATAATTTTTTTTTTTTTTAATCCTTAAAAGACACCCATTTTCCTTCAGTTAATAATGTAAAAAAAATAAAAAGACTGCATTAATACGCTTAAATTTCCAGGACTCTTGGCTCTTGAAGGGCAGACTAAATATCATAGCTTACAAAAATATCTTGACCTTGATGGAGTTTATGGTGAAAAGTAAAGCAGATTTCTTATTTTTATCTTTTAATTACATTTTTTTTGATGAACTTTTTGAAGACCCTGGTATTTTACAAATAAATATACCAATGGTTTCAAAAAGTTCATGGAAAAAATGGAATAAAAGAAAATGGAATTTTTCCATGAACTTTTTAAAGCCACTCATATGAGATCTGGCAGACACATCATAATTCCTGACTACCCTCCCTGTACTTTTTCTGTCTTTAAGCCATTTTATACAGTTCCTCAGTCCTAGGTAGCGACCAAGGTTTAAGGATTAAGAATTTCAATGCTCCATCTGCCATTTTTAGCATGAATAACAGAAAGTCCCAAGACAGCAGGGCTCATGCATAGGGAACTCCAGTCATCCTTTCACCTGGGCTACAGGCATCTGGCGCCCTTCCCAGGGACCAATCTGTTAAAAACACAAAGACCTTCAGAATGCTGATATTGAACATGTGCTGCAAGCAGCTGAATTTTGAGCCCATGTCTTTGTGTCTTCCCCAAGCCATTTAACTCTTGGGAGCTATGTATGTCCATGGATACTGAGCTGAGCCAATCACTAAGAACAATCTCAGGGTCAGCCTTTCTGAGAAAAGTAAATCTCAATACTGATGCAGAAAATAGGGCTCTCAGCTCTCCTGAACACACTATTAAAGAATGACTTCTTGTAGTTCAGGGCAAGTTGAGGTGGAATCCACTCAAGTGTAGGGGAGATTTTACTCCTTCTTATTCTAAAATTGGGTTCTCTTGATCCCTGGTAGCACAGTGGAGTAAATGTTGAGCTGCTAACCAAAAGGTTGGTAATTTAAACCTACCAGTTGCTCAAAGGGAGAAAGATGAGGCAGTCTGCTTCTATAAATATGTATGAAGCAATTCTACTCTGCCCTATAAAGCCCCGATGAGTGGTACCAATTTGATGGCAGTGGGTTTTGTGCTCTATGCTTGAGTCAGCCACGCCTCAACTTATTTCCTCCAGTAGCATATGTTCCCTTAATCCCATCTATGCTGGGGAAAATCCATTACAAATGTTTATTCCTTCAGCAAATCCCCTGTCTAGGCATAGGGGATACAGTAGTGAACAGAACCAAACAGAGAATGGTCTCTACTATCAAGGAATTAAAACATTTAGTGATAAAGATCAAAGAACACAGCCTTCAGTATGGATTGCATCTCAATGTAAAGAAAAGAAAAATCCTCACCACTGGACCAATAAACAACATTCTTATCAAGAGAGAAAAGATTGAAGTTGTCAAGGACTTCATTCTTTTTGGATCAACTATCAACACTCAGGGAAGCAGCAGTCAAAAAATCAAACAATGTATTGCATCAGGCAAATCTGCTGAACAAGACCTTCTTAAAGTGTTGAAGAGCAAAGATGTCAGCTTGAGGACCAAGGTTCACCTGACCCAAGCCATGGTATTTTCAATAACCTCATATGCATGCAAAAGCTGGACAGTGAATAAGGAAGACTTCGGAATTATGCGGTTGGAGGAGAATATTGAAAGTGCCATGGGCTGCCAAAAGAACCAAAAGATCCATTTTGGAAGAAGTACAGCCAGAGTGCTCCTTGGAGGCCAAGATGGCCAAACTTTGTCTCTCATACTTTGGACATATTGTCAGGAGGGACCAGTCACTGGAGAAGAATATCATGTTTGGTAAGGTAGAGGGTCAGAGAAAAAGAGGAAGACCCCCCAATGAGATGGCTTGGGCAAGTGGCAGCATCAATGGACTCAAGTGTGGCAACAGTAGTGAAGTTGGCCCAGGATGAGGCAGTGTTTTGTTCTGCTGTGCATAAGGTTGCTATGGGTCGGTACAGACTCGATGGCACCTAACAACAACAAATCATGGACTTTACACTTAAGTTTTACCAAACTAGTTGCTATTGAATTGAGTGCCTCATGAAGACTTGGTGTGTGTCAGAGTAGAACTGAGCTTCATAGGGTTTGAATGACTAATTTTCTGTAAGTAGCTTCTTAAAAGATACCTCTGGATACACTCAAACTTCTAAACTTTCAGTTAGTAGTGAACCATGTTAACCAGTTTCATCACCCAGGGACTCCTTACACTCAAGTAGACATCCACAAACAAAAATGAAAAGTAAAATATACAGTATGACACCAGAGCTACAGAGCCAAATAAATCAGGGATGTGGATAAGGCGTGCTGGCATAGTCATGGAGCACTCATGGCAAGGTGAAGTTTTAATGAAGATTGAAGATAGTGAAGGAGGGAGCCATGGGAACATCTGGAAAAGTGTGTATTGTGAGAAGTGGCTCCATTTTCCCATTGTTTAGCAGAAGGTTGGACCAGACGACTGGCTCAGCTGCAGAAACAATGTTTTAGAACTTCTCTAATAAAATGTTGTAAAATTGATTTCCAAGATCTGAAGATTTACAAGAAATTATATAAGTATCCAACCATGATTATGTATCATACACATCTATGAAATGGGTTAGCACTGAGTCACTAACTACCGTTGAGTATGCAAAGGCTTTCGACTGTGCAGCTCATGACAAGGTATGGACAACATCACAAATAATGGGTATTCTTGAATACTTAATTAGCTAATAAGGAACATGTACATAGACCAAGAGGCAGTCGATCGAACAGAACAAGGGGATACTGAATGGTTTAAAATCAGGAAAAATATGTGACAGGGTTGTATTCTTTCACCATACTTATTTAATATGTGTGCTGAACAAATAAGCTGAGAAGCTGGATTATATGAAGACGAACACGGTATCAAGGCCATATTTTCCAACTATTGATTCTTCCTTTTTGTTTCCAACCATTGTATCCCATCACCAGCAATTATCAATACATTTTGATTGCATATTTAATCAAGTTCAGATTGAAGAAATTGGTAGAATTCCTCAATTTTATCATCACTGACTATGGTGGTTGGTGTATAAATTTGAGCCATAGTGATATTAACTGTTCTTCCTTATACGCATATGGATATTATCCTATCATAGACAGCATTATATTTCAATATACATCTTGAAGTATTCTTTGTAATGATGCTTTTCAAGTTGTCATTCCCAGCATAGTAAACCATGTGATTGTCAGATCCAAATGGCCAATACCAGCCCATTTCAACTCACTAATGCCTACAAAGGGGTGGTAGCTGCCCAAGAGGTACATTGGCTTGCAATGGAACCCAGCCTTCCCACTTAGAATGCACGAATTCTACTACTGAGTCACCATTGCTTTCAATGTGATCTCACAGGTTACAAAAAACCATCTGGCCTGAAGTGTATACCTTCAGGAACCTTAAGGAGTTGCATGCATATTAACTATCTTAAGGAAATTACTGCCTGGGAAGAATAAGGCACTAAGAACTTATGTACACATAAAATACAGGAATCTTGTTAAAACACAGATTCTGATTCAATAATCAGAATCCAGTTGGTAAAACCGGAAAGAACCAGTTTGACTAGAAAGAGCCAAGTCCTGCTGCTATTCTTTAACATTGTTGTTGTGTGCTGTGGAGTGGTTTCAGACTCACGGGAACCCTGCGTAGGGTTCCTGAGGCTATAAATCTTAACAGAAACAGAAAGGTTTTCAGTTTTGTCTGCATATACGAGTCACCTGCGAGCTGCACCCCTGACCAATTAAGTTATATTTTGGGAAATGAAACCCAGACAATGCTAATTTTCAAAATTTACCAGATGATTCCAATATGCAGTCAGGGGTTGGAAATGACTCTCTTATGTATATTATATTTTATTCTCTGAGGTAGGAGTTTCCATCCCCCATATTACAGAGTGGGAGAGTAGGTGATTGAACCCCAGATTTGACTGAAATCACTTAACCTGATAGTTTTATGGAAGCAGCAGATACTCAGAGAGGGCACTGGAAGGAGTAACTCTAAGGATCAGGCTGCTTAGTGGTGAATCCGTTTCAAAGATGAAGTCCCAGCATCTACTTTGAGCTCTTTCCAGCTACGCTGGGGTTGTGAGTTGTAGCCGTGACCCAGTTTCAGTAAGAATGCCAGATCTGGTTCAGTCTAGACCCACCTTTGTGAGATGCTGGGATGTCTTCTCATGCCAGCTGCTGGCCTCTGAGTATGCACGGTCCACCTTTACTCAAAGATGGATAACTATCCAAGACCATTCCATGAGGTTGATCTGCATTGGGTGAATGAATGGGGCCAAGCAAAGCTTAGGTCCATACAAGAAATCCCTTTGACTCTAAAATTATCAGGGACTCACTGTTGGTTGGCCACCTTCACTGGTTGGCAGTGACAAAGATAAGCAGATGCTGCCTTGGCTGCCCAGAACTCTGTTGAGAAGTCTCTGCTGAGTTCATCAGTCTCACACGGTCAGGCTTCCCTCCTTTTTCCTCAAGCTAACCACCTTCGTTCTTGTCTTAAAGTGGGAAAATCCATCTGCCTATCTCCATTAACATCCTCCTGCCATCTCACATTTTTGAAAATGATGGCATGAGTTTGTGGCCTTTGCTTCCTGGTTCTGTTGTGGATGGCTCATACCTTGTGCTGGGGATAGGGCTGAGGGGTGGAACAGGCCTTCTGAGTCCTAGTCATCTTTTCCTGTTGACTCAGGATACCCATCTTATATGGAGAAGAAATCAGCATGACTGATAAAACACTACCTCACTGTAACAACAACAGGACGAGACTCTCCTCACCACTGGGTGAATGTATGTGAAAGTGAGCTGGGTTTTATTAATATTAGTGCAGCTACTCTCCCAGCTTTAGTCTACCTTTACTAAAGCTTGAAAGAACTCTCTTGGCCAGAAGCGTGTGCCTCTAACAATTCATGTCCTTTTCAGACAAGTCAAAGAATTCCCTCGGAGGGCTGCATAAACCATAGAGCGTTCTGTGCCGTATGGAATACACTAGCAAAAGGTCACCTTTGGACTTGGTTAAGCTGGTGAATGTCAATGAGCTAGTGTCCTGAAAACTCAGCTTATGCATGTCGGCAGCAGGCCCCAGGCCCTGACGTCTGCCCCTCACATTGACCAGGGTAGGAATAGTTTGCCTTACTGAGGGACCCACTCCAGGCTTCTCAGCATGATAAAATACTCTGGCCAGGTCTTTTGTGAGCTGTTTCCCCTGCATATAACCATGTACAGATTGGGTTTTCCCCTCCCTTACATGAGAAAAAAGAATCTCAGAGGGGCTCATGAAATTGCAGAATCATGGAACACAGCTCTCTGTGCCCTTTCTCCAGGCATAATCCCCTGAGCGCCAAGCACGAGCCCAGTTCTTTATTGTTTCCAGGGCTTTTTGCCCAGAATTGAACTTCAAAGAACTAGGAACATGTCAACAGGTCCATAGAATGCCCTGAAAATCTTATTGGAATGGGAGGCCCAACAGACCCTAACTAAACATTAACTTCCCTACCCCAGCCCCACTGTCTTGGCTTACACCAGTTGAGAATTTGGTCTTCGACTAAAACACACATCTGTCTGGAAAAGGTTTGACTCCTGCTTAGTTATCAGCATCTCTTTGGGAGGCAGTTGAATGTACAAAGACTGTTTGTTTTCAAATCCAGGGTCCAGGACTTATTTACTAGGTAAATTTTGGCATGTCCTTTAACTTCTCTGGGCCTCATAGGGTATTGTGCAATCCTGGAGTGCTGAACACAGTTAACACCCTTCATGGCTAACTGAAAGATTGGAGGCAAAGTTCACCTAGAAGTGCCTCAAAAGAAAGGTCTGGTGATCTACTTCTGAAAACCAGCCATGGAAAAAGCCTATGGAGCATAGTTCTTCTCTGACAGACATGGGGCTGACATAGTTGGAATTGACTCCATCAAAACTGATCATTGATATAAATTGTTGTGAGGATTAATTGAGTTAATTCTTGTAAAAAAAAAAAAAAAAGCTTAGTACAGTATCTGGCACACAGTTGGTGTTCAATAAATGTAGTTATTTCATTTTGTAAGATAGGCTTGAATCAGGAGAGACACATTCTCTCTGTAAAGAATGGGACTCTTCTGGCAAAAAGGAACAGAGCAGAGGGTGGAAAAGGACCCTGAAAAAGAAAAATGTGGAGACTGAAGTCCAAGTGCCATCTTGAAATTGTGCCCTGGCATTTCCTGTAGGTGCATGCACCCATGTGAAGATGGGAGACAGATACCAGCAACAGAAGGGACATTACACTGGCAGGGTGCTAAAGAGATGTGGGAGTAAGATAAATAGCACTCTGCCTGTTTGAGGAGCTGAAATTATGTTAACATTATGAACATAATAGAGAAAAGTTGGAATAATCCAAACAAACAAAAATCTTTAAAATCACTTAATTTTGATGTATTTCATTCCAGTCTTTTTTTTTTCCATGCACATCTTATATTCATCATATGTATTTGGACTCACTTCCTATCCAATTTTAACAATATTTGAAACCTAATTTACAGTCCTCTTCCCCACTTAATACAGCTTGAGCACTTTCCCCTCATTAACTACGGCTCTTAATGGCTACATTAGATTCCATCATATGGACTCATTTATCCAATTTGCTATAAACATGTAGTGTGCTTCTAATTTTTTATTATTATAAATCATGTAATAATTAGCATCCTTGTATATAAACCCTTGCATATATGTCAAGTAACTTCCTTAGAACAAATTCATGAAGTGAATTTACTGGCTCAAGAGTTAATACTCATTGTGATGGCCCTTTTCCTTGGTACAAAAGAACACACAGAGAAGAATGACACAGTCATAATTCAAACTCAAGGTCATGAAAATATAACACCCTCCATTCTTTCTTCCTCTATTTTCTTGCAGAAGATAAATAGATCAGCACTGGACTATGGACTACAAGGTCGGTAGTTCAAAGCCACCAGCTGCTCCTTGAAAACCCTCTACAGGGTCACTATGAGTCAAAACCAAGTCAATAGCACTTAATAAAAACAATCCTTCTATACTGAGCCCAAGTGTCACTGCCCTCAGGAAACCTTCCCCTACCTTGTACCCTGACTTCTTGTTGTTGAGCACCAGCAAGTCAATTCTGACTCATAGCAACCCATGTGGTAGAGTAGAACTGGCCCGTAGAGTTTTGATGACACGGTCATTTGAATTGGAAGAATGGCAGTTCAAACTCACCAGCCGCTCCTTGGAAACCCTACACAGGGTCAGTATGAGTAGAAATTCACTAGACAGCACTTATCAACAACAACAATTTTTATAGAAACTATGGTGGCACAGTGGTTAAGCACTTAGCTGCCAAAGGCCAGCAGCTTGAACCCAGACAATCCATAGGACTAAGATGTGGTAGTCTGCATCTGTAAAGATCCACACACAGCTTTAGAAACCCGATGGAGTGTTCTACTGTTTAATAGGATCTCTGTGAATCAGAACCCACTGGAAGAGGTCATCTATGAGAGCACATTGCTGGATTTCTCCTGTGGAGCCAGTGATTTTAAACCACCTGTCTTTTGGTTAGCAGATGAGTGTGAAACCTCCTTCTAGCCTGACTTTGTGCCGCTGCTGCCATTGTTAAATGTCATCAAGTTGGTTCTGAGTCATAGTGACCGTGCATAAGGTTTTTGAAGAGCAGCTTGTGTGCTTGAACTGTCGACTCTGCAGTTTGTAGTCCAGTGCTTATCATGCAGCACCACACCAGGACTCCACTAGCACACTAGTGGTGGTGTGCTGTTGAGTTTATAGCAACCCTGTATAGGATTTCTGAGACTGTGAATCTTGGTGTGAGCAGAGAGCCTTGTCTTTCTCTGGAGGACTTGAACTGCTAAACTGGCTAGTAGCTCAATGTGTAACCCACTATGCTATCAGGGCTCCTTAGAAACACACTGTTGTTGTTGTTGCTAAGTATTGTTGTTAAGGGCCATCAAGTTGGTTCCAACTCATAGTAACCCTGTATAAGGTTTTTGAGGAGCAGCTGGTGAGTTTGAACCAGTGACTTTGCAGTTCAAACCAACATTGCAATCCAGTGCTTATCCTACAAGACCACACCAGAAATCCTAGAAACACACTGAGTATAGAATAATCTCTATAGTCCTAGCATCTGGCACATAATAGTTGCTCAGTAGGTGGATGGAGTGAATGCAAAGCAAGTACTCACGTAGGCAGATACTCGAGTAGCGTAGTGGTTATGAGTCGGGTTGCTAACCTCAAGTTCAGCAGTTCAAAACTACCAGTTGTTCTGCAGGAGAAAGATGAGGTTTTCTGCTCCCATACATATTTACAGACTCAGAAACCCTATGAAGGGTCGCTATGAGTTGGAACTGACTCCACAGTACACCACCACCACCCCACATGTGCAGTCCACATAAGCACGTACTCATATGTTCCTACCCCATCATAGCCATTACAGACGATGTGCCAAGTGGCATCCTCCCAGCCTCAACTCATAACAGGCCTTATAGTGTTTCCAAGGAGTGACTGGTTTCCAAGGACTTATAGTGTTTCCAAGGAGTGAACTACCAACCTTGTGATTAGCAGTTTAGTGCTTATCGTATAGCACCACACCAGGACTCCTCCCAGCCTCTACTGACCTCTAAACCAGTGGAGATACTGGTCCGGGGGCTATTACAATGAAACTTGTGAAAGCTGGAACTCAACAGAACTGAGTTGCTTTTCTGCATCTCAAAAGTTTTCCAGCTTTGACAGGATACAGTTCTAACCACTTGTCTGTTGTTCTTTATTAATGGAAAACTTGAGTCTTCCTTCAGAGAAAGGTGAGGCTTTCTGCTCCTGTAATGATTTACAGCCCTGGAAACCCTGTACAGGGTTGCTATGAGTCAGAACCGACTCCACGGCACATAACCACCACCACCACCACCACCATTAGGTTTCTGCCTTACACAGGTTCTGGCTCTCTCAAGCTACTGTATTCCACCCCCTCGTTCTTACAGGATACAGGGAAACTAACCTACAAGGCATGTTTGATGAAAATCCAGAGGAGAGAGAGTCTGGTGATAAGGAACAGAAGTACCTCAGGTTTGGTATTTACCTTACAAGTGGAGGCAAAGAGTTAAATTTGTTTACATCTTTTAAACTAGTAGTTTTTTGAATTTGATTCCATGTCAAAAATGGACGTATTGCCAAGACCCTCGATAACCATAATGGTGTCAGGAGAAAATGGTCCAGAATTGTCCTCAACAGGCCAAAAGCAGGCTCCCAGATTCTAAAAGTTGAAAAGAAACTAGGAGATTATTTTAAATGCCAGCAAAATATACCAAAACCTAGAGGAATACAGACACTAATAATAATCTGTATCTATCTTCATCTATTATGCTGGGTTTTGCCTTAAACTTGATCTTATCAGAGTATTGCCACTCCTGCTCGTTTTTTATTGCAATTGGCTTGGTATATTTTTTTCCCATCCTTTAACTTTTAGTCTATTTTTGTCTTTGTGTGTAAGGTGTGTTTCTTGCAGACAGAATATTGAAGGATCTTGTTTTCTTATCCATTCTACCACTCTCCTTCTCTTAACTGGTGTACTAAATCTATTTACATCCAGTGTAATTATCGATTGTTGTTGTTAGGTGACATCGAATCAGTACCGACTCACAGCGACCCTATGCACAACAGAATGAAACACTGCCCGATCCTGGGCCAAATTCACAATTGTTGCCACAATAGGTATGGATTAATTGCTGTCATTATATGTTTTTTTGTGTGGTGCTGCTGGTTTCTTTGTTTGGCATGCCTTCCTGTGCTGAGTTCATGTTTTTGTGTTCTTTCGTGTCAGTTTATTCATAGCTTTAATGTTTCATGTTCTTCTTGGATTTTCATTTTCTTGGTATGTTGTGAAGTGTTAATTTTCTTCACAGTTACCCTATATTCTATTAAATATTGCTTCTCCATTTAGGACACTCGATTTCATCCTGCAATCTACCTGACCTTCTCAACATCTGGATCTCTGTTCCTATGTTTTTATCTTCTGTCACGTTGTAGTTGTTTTGACCAAAAATTGACCTCCCAGATCCTCTGAATTCATTTTTATAGTTTTGTTCTGTTCTGGACTCTTCTATCTGATGACTGAGTTCCAGGTGGTGCTGCCACATATGTCAATCTCTGGTTGTTGTCTATTCTTGTTGGCTCTCAGTCCAAAGAACTCCCTTTAGGATGTTTTGAAGTGCTGGCAAAATCCCTTAGCTTTGGCAAAATCCCTTAGCTTCTGTTTGTCCAGGGATGTTTTTATTACACCATCGTATTTGATTGACAGCTTTGCTGAGTAGATGCTTCTTGGTTGTGAGTTTTGTTTCTTTCAGGTTTTATATATGTTTCCCCATAGCCTTCTTGCCTACATGGTTTCTACTGATAGATCAGAGCTTAATCTTATTTGCTTGCTTTTGTAAGTAACACTTATCTTTTATCTAGCTGCTTTCAGGATTCTCTCCTTGTGTTTGATTTTGAAGAGCTTAATTATGCTATGACTTGGTGATTTTCTTTCATGGGATTCTGGTGTGGCACTGTATGATAAGCATTATACTGCAGGGCCGGTTTGAACTACAAGGTTGGCAGTTTAAATTCACCAGCCATTCCTCAGAAACCCTAAACAGGGTTGCTAAGAGTCAGAACTGAATTGACAACACTTAACCACACCAATCAAAGAGCACAGTCTTTGGTATGGATTACATCTCAATGTAAAGAAAATAAAAATACTCACCACTGGACCAATAAACAAAACTCTTATCAACAGAGAAAAAATTGATGTTATCAATGGCTTCATTCTTCTTGGATCACCTATCAACACTCATGGAAGCAGCAGTCAAGAAATCAGACGACATATTACATTAGGCAAATCTGCTGCACAAGAGCTTTTTAAAGTGTTGAAGAGCAAAGATGTCAGCTTGAGGACTAAGGTGCGCCTGACCCAAGCCATGGTATTTTCAATAACCTCATATGCATGCAAAAGCTGGACAGTGAATATGGAAGACTGTAGAAGAATTGATGCTTTTGAATTATGGTGTTGGAGGAGAATATTGAATTTGCCATGAGCTGCCAAAAGAACCAATAGATCTGTTTTGGAAGAAGTATAGCCAGAATGCTCCTTGGAGGTCAGGATGGCCAAACTTCGTCTCTCATACTTCGGACATATTGTCAGGTGGGACCAGTTGCTGGAGAAGGATATAATGTTTGGTAAGGTGGAGGGTCAGAGAAAAAGAAGAAGACCCCCAACGAGATGGATTGACCAAGTGGCAGCATCGATGGACTCAAGTGTGGCAACAGTAGTGAGGTTGGCCCAGGATCAGGTAGTGTTTCATTCTGCTGTGCATAAGGTCTCTATGAGTCAGTGCTGACTCGATGGCACCTAACAACAACAACAACATAAATATCATAGAGTTGTTTTATATATTCAAAAGGCAATAAACATTTTACTGTTATCAAGTCATTTCTGACCCATAGCAATCATATGTACAACAGACAAAAACACCACCTGGTCCTGTACTATCCTCACAAGAGCTGCTAAGCTTAAACCCATTGTTGCTGCCATTGTGACAATCCATCCCTCTTTTCCTCTGTCCTTTCACTTTAACACGCATAATGTCCTTCTCCAGGGACTGGTCCCCACTAACAATATGCTGTGGTTGTTGTTAAGTATCTTTGAGCCATAAATCCTAGTAAATAAATGGTTGTTGATTTTAAGTGCCATTGAGTTAGTTCCAAACTATAGTGACCCTGTAGTGTTTCCGAGGAGCAGCTGGTGGATTTGAACTGCCAACCTTGAGGTTCACAGTCCAGTGCTGATCCTATAGTACCACACCAGGAGTTTGATATATCATATTTATTCAAAAATTAACATGCATTCACTCAGCTAAAATTTAAAGAGTGTCTCCAATACAGAAGCCCTGGTGGCACAGTGGTTAAAGTTGCTAACCGAAGATAAGTGACCTGAACTCACTAGCAGTTCCATGGGAGAAAGATGTTGCAGTTTGCTTCTGTAAAGATTGTTGCTATTGTTAAGTGCTGTTGAGTCAGTTCCAATGCATAGCAACCCTATACAGGGTTTCTGAGGAGTGATTGATGAATTAGAACTGCTGATCTTGCTGTTCAAACTGACCTTGCTGTCCAGTGTTTATCTCACAGCAGCACACCAGGACTGAAAGATTGTAGCCTTGGACACCCTAGGGAGAAGTTCTACTTTGTCCTATAGGGTCACTGTGAGTCAGAATCAATTTGACAGCAATGGGTTTGGGGTTTATTTTTATTGTTTGGGTAGGTAAAAGGAAAAAAAAAAGGATTGCAGAGGAAGTATCTAGCATAAAGGCTTAAGGCAATGGAGACCACCAAAGGAAAGAAAGAGATGGACATCATTTAATATTAGAGTTAAAAATAGGAGAAAGTATAAAGAAATCATTTATTGATGTGACTGTTAGGTGTGGCATGACTCTAATTATTAGATGTGTCAAACAAAACAGTTTTCTATATTAGTATCCATAGCCTATGTCTTCCCCTGACTGTTTAGGAAAATGCTGGTGGTATCTTTTTCTCTTCCCTGGCCTTCCTTACACTCAAGGGAAAAATGGAGATAATGAGTAGCGATGTGTTGAAGAAGGTAGAGACTAATTTACCAGGAGAAATGAGAATCCAGGGGAAAAGAGGCTGCTGATAGGGAGCTATAAGTACTCCAGCTTTGGTGCTTTCCTTAGAAGTTGAAGGTTTAAATTTGTTTTGATTTTTTTCAACTTAATAGTTCTTTGAATTTGATTCCATGCCAAAGGTGGCCCTGGTTTTATATAGTTTTCACATACAAGTATAAATCTGAACCTCCTTCTTTAGCCCGACTTTTATTTATTAGCCCTTCAATATATGAATCTCTAACCCTTTACTTATGCAGTTTGTCCTGCCTGGAATGTTTCCCCCACTTCTTTAAATCCCTCCATCCTCCAGGCCTAGCATAAGCTCCATGTATGTCATAAAAGCAGTCCCAGCCAGGAAGAATGCCCTTTGATGAATTAACGCATTCATTGTCTACATCATAGATTTAGTGCTTATCTGCCATAAAATCTTCACAACACCATCAAAGGAAAACTATGCATCACTCCATATGTCTACTGCCATAAAGGAACAATTATTTATGCATAATCCCTTCCAATCCTTAACTCTGAGTATAGATGATCAATAGAATTGCAACCATAGTAGGAATGTTGATTTCATCTCCTGACCTTCTGCCTTATATTGTTAATGACATTTTTATCTCTAGAGTGCATGTCCCCTGTATATTTTTAGCTTTTTTGTAGCACAAGGCTTTATGAGATCACAATCTTAAATCCATTGTAGAGGGCAGTGTCTTTAATAGACAAGATGCTCTATAAATGTTAATTTCTCACTTGAGCAGCTTAAAGCTCCCAGGAGAAGGACTGTGTCATTTTTTTTTTTTTTAATCTCCCCAACAACTTAACAAGGGTCACAAACTTGAACGCCTCTAGGAGGGATGCAGGTTTTATAAATACATTCAGTAAAGTGTACGACAATATGCAGATATTCTCCATGTGCTCCTGCAGGTGTTACCAGTTCACAAAAGCCCATTGTTATATTGTCAGGTATGTTGTGACCCACCTTAAGCAAACCTTTTATTAACTGACCACTAAATAAATTAAGTTAAAACAAAGTTAATGAATACTTAAAAGTCCCTTCCTAGTGAATTTGCTACATTTTACTGTTTTCTAAGCATCGGAGGCTATTTCTATCATGCATTTGTCGTGCTGTGGCAGCTTACACATTGCTGTGATTCTGGATGCTATGCCACTAATATTTCTAATACCAATCAGGAGAACAGGTTTCAGCTGAGCTTCCAGACTAAGACAAACTGGAAGAAAGGCCTGGAAATATACTTCTGAAAATTATCCAATGAAAACACTACTGATTGGTTGATATAGTGCCAGAAGATGATGCCCCAGATTAGAAAGTACTCAGAATACACTGTGGTCACAGCAGTGGCCTCCACTGTACCAAAAATTGCAATAATTGCACAGGACCAGGCAAGGTTTCATTATGTTGTACATGGGATCACCATGAGGTGGAGCTGACTTGTCAATAACTTACAACAAAAAGGGTTATTTACATCTATTGCACTTCCCTGGTGGAAATACCACATAATGGTATACCACATAGTAGTGTACCACTAGGCATAGAAATAACCCCACTGCCATTGAACTGATTCAGATTCCTGTGCATCCCATCTCAATTCCTCAAAATACACAGTGACTACAAATAAGGACTTGGTTTGTTGTTGTGTTGACTTACTGAATGTTATTAATGGACAAGATTTCATCAAGAGAGCATAAACTTAAAATTGTGTTGCATTTATAGTCGTTATATATTGAACCATGAAAAGTATTGATCAAAGACCACAGCCTTTAGTATAGGTTGCACCTCAATGAAAAGAAAGAAAGAGATCCTCACCACTGGACCAATAAATAACATTATGATAAATGGTGAAAAGAATGAAGTTGTCAGAGACTTCATTTTGCTTGGATCCATCATCAACACTCATGGAGGCAGCAGTCAAGAAATCAAATCAAGTACTGCATGCTTTAGGCAAATCTGTTCCACAAGACCTCTTTATGTTCAAGGGAAAAGATGTCAGTTTGAGGACTAAGGTGCTTCTGACTGAAGTCATGGTATTTTCAATAATCTCATATGCATAGGAAAGTTGGAAAATAAATAAGGATGACCATACAAGAATTGATGTATTTGAGATATAGTATTAGAGAATGGCCAAACTTCGTCCCTTATACTTCAGACATAGTGTCAAGAGGGACTAGTCTCTGGAGAAGGATATCATGTTTAGTAAGGTGGAAGGTCAGCAAAAAAGAGGAAGACCCTCAGCAAGATGGATTGGCAAAGTGGCAGCATTAATGGACTAAAAGCATGGCAACAATTGTGAAGTTGGCCCAAGACCGGGCAGCATTTCATTCTGCTGTGAATAAGGTCGCTATGAGTCGGTACTGACTCGATGGCACCTAGCAACAACAACATTAGAGAAAAATATTAAAAGGACCATGGACTGCCAGAAAAACAAACAAATCTGTGTTGGGAGAAGTACAGCTGCAAGTGCTCCTTGGAATCCAGGATGGCAAGACTTTGTCTTTCATACATATCAAGAGAAAACAGTCCCTGGAAAAGAACATCATTAGTAAGGTGGAGAGTCATCGAAAAAGTGGAAGACTCCCAACGAGATGGAATGGCACTGTGACAGCAGCAAAGGGCTCAAGTGTAGTAATGATTGTGAGGTTGGCCCAGGACCAGGCAGTGTTTCATTCTGTTGTGTAAAAGTCAAAACCAACTCAAGAGCATCTGACAACAACAATTCTCAAAACCATTATGTGATTCAACAAGGAAATCACTAACATCTTTGAAAAATAAGTGAAGTTCCAACACCTATATGGTTGCCAGATAAAATATAGGATGCCCAAATAAGCAATGATCATTTTAGCATTAGTATATCCCAAATCCGCCATTTTTCTGCCAGTTTGTCAAACCATGGTGGCTTGTGTGTTGCTATGATACTAGAAGTTATGCCACCAGTATTTTAAATAGCAGAAGAGTCACTCATGATGACCTAGGAAAAAGAAGGGGCAGACCACTTGCAAATGTTTGGCTCTGAAAAACCTTCTGAACAGCAGTAGAACATTGTCGGATAAAGTGCCAGAAGATAGAAACATTATGAATGCACCAGAGCATTATTGGGCATAATGCTAGAAGATGAGCCCCTCAGGTTGGAAGGCACTCAAAATACAACTGGGAAAGATCTGCCTCCTGAAAGTAGAGTTCACCATGATGATGTAAATGGAGTTAATCTTTTGAGACCTTCATTTGCTGATGGGGCACAACTCAAAATGAAGATAAATGGTTGCAAACATCCATTTATAATCAGAACATGGAATGTGCAATTACGAATCTAGGAAAATTGAAATTGGTCAAAAATGAAATGGAATACATAAAGATATATATCTTAGGCATCAGTGAGCTGAAATGGACTGGTATTGGCCATTTTGAATCTGACAGTCATATGGTTTACTATGCCGGTAATAACAAGTTAAAAAGGAATGGCATAGCCTTCATTGTCAAAAAGAACATTTAAATATCTATCTTGAAGTACAACACTGTCTGTGAAAGGATAATATCCATATGTCTATAAGCAAGACGGGTTAATGTCAGTATTATTCAAATTTATGCACCACCACTAAAGTAAGTGATGATGAAATTAAAGAATTCTACCAACTTATTCAGTCTGAAATGGCTCAAACATGCAATCAATATGTATTGATATTTCCTGGTGATTGGAATGTGAAGGCTGGAAATAAAAAGGAAAGGTCACTATTTGGAAAATGTAACCTTGATGATGGAAATGATGCAGGAAATTGATCACATGATAAATCTTTGCAAGACATATTACTTATTAATTGCAAATACATTTTTCTAAAAACAACATAAAAGTCAACTATACACCTCACCAGATGAAATACACAGGAATCAAATGTGGGTTAATGCATCAGACTGCAAAGTCATTTGAACTGCAAGGTCGTTGGTTCAAGCTCACTAGCTGCTCCTTGGAAATCTTATACAGGGTCTCTATGGGTCAGAATTGACTCAACGGCACTTCACAACATGAGAAGACATAGTGGAAAAGCTCAATATCACCAGCCAAGACATGGTGGGACTCATTGTGGAATAGATCATCAGTGCTCAGATCCACATTCAGGTTGAAGTAGAAGAAAATTGAAACAAGTCCAAAAGAGCCAAAATATAACCTGGAGTATATCCCATCTGACTTCAGAGACCATCAACAGAACAGATTTAAAGCATTAGACAAGAAGAAATGTGGGATGACATAAAAACCATCATACAGATAGAAAGCAAAAGGTCATTTAAAAGACTGGAAATAAAGAAAAGACCAAAATGGATGTCAGAAAAGACTGAAATTTGCTCTCCAGTACAGAGATGCAGAAGCATATGGGAGAACTGAGGAAGTAAAAGAGTCTAACATAAAATTTCAAAGGGCAGCTTGAAAATACAAAGCCAAGCATTGTAATGAAATGTGCAAAGACCTGGAATTAGAGAACCAAAAGGAAGAACATACTCGGCATTTCTCAAGCTTCATCTTTCAACACTCAAGGATTCCATGGGCAAAATATTGATTGATGCAGAATGCATAAAAACAAGATGGAGAACAAACAAGATGGCAGATCAGGTAGATGTGCAGTGAGGAACTCCGTCAGCAACAACACAGAATACTGGACCAAGCAGGCTCAGGGGATTGTCCCAGAACTCTGAACCACATATAAGGAACATTTAAAAAGTTGGAAAGCTTACAGTCTGTGGAATTTATAGCAGAAGCAAGAAATTCTGTGCTTTCTAATACAAGGTGCTCAGCTGCTCCTTGAGTGGCCATCTTGGGTGAGACTGTAAAGGAGAAGGATCAGAGCAGCCACAGATGCCTGACAGAACCGCAGAGATAAAGGCATAACATTCTTTATTTCATATCTGTTTATGGGCCTCTCACTGTCTGTGCACCTCCATTCTGGTGACTAGAGGGGGTGCTTGAGCGGATGGACCCCGCCCCCCCATCCTCAGTGGGTTCTATTATGCATGTGTACAGATCTCTTCAAATTTAAAGGGACAGTTTCTACTTAAAACCAAATGGCAGTGAAAAACTGCCACAGCTGGCCCCAAACTATTTATTACTAGGAAAAAGGCCTAAATGGGGGTTGTGGAGCAGGACAGGCAGACTAAATATGAAACAGGCCAAAAATAAAATTCTGAGTTAAGTCACAATGACCAATAGTGGCATCTTGATATTTCTTAGGAAGAAGAGTGAAAAGGAAAGCCCATATCCTGATCAAATCTACCTGGAGACAATCAGAAAGCATAAAAAAAAATACTAAAACACATACCCATCTAAGTATTAAGGCCATAGCTAACAAATGAATATGCCCCCAAAACAGAAACAGGCAACCATATCAGCACATGTCCAGAAACAAGATAAAGTGACTGAGGCAAATGAGTTGGAGGCAGAC
>NW_006408589.1:10614379-10614842 GCF_000296735.1 Chrysochloris asiatica | reverse complement strand
CAAAGCTGTCAATCAAAAATGATGGTGTAATCAAAACATTTCAGGATAAAAAGAAGCTAAGGGATTTTGCCAAAGCCAACCCTTTGATGAAAAACATCCTAAAGGGAGTTCTGTGGACAGAGAACAAACAAGAAGAGACAATAACCAGAGATTGACGTACATGGCAGCATCACCCTGAGCTTGGTCGACAAATGGAAGAGTCGAGAACAGAATAAAACTATAAGAACAAATTCAGAGGATCTGGGAGATCAGTCTATGATCAAAACAATTACAATGTGGAAGAATTTAAACAAGAGGAACAGAGATCTAGGTGGTGGGAAAGTCAGGTAGATTACAGGATAAAATAGACTGTCTTAAATGGAGAGAAAAGTTAATGGAATATAAGGTAAACACAATGGTGGGGTTGGGGTGAGGAGTTTCAGGGAGGCGACGATAGAGCACAGGGTAAGGGCAGACACATCAT
>NW_006408589.1:10608364-10613577 GCF_000296735.1 Chrysochloris asiatica | reverse complement strand
ATGGACAAGGACATATTCACAGAGGGCTAGAGCTGAGAGTGAAGCATCCAGCTAATATGAAGTGAGGGTAAAGGCACAAGAATATCCAAACTTGCAGACTGTACCCATTTGACCTAGCCTCGATGGCCTGACAACCAGAACTCAACTAGAGGAAGATAAAAAAATAAAATAATTTTTTATAAAGGAAACAAGGGTAAATTGCTACAATTTGATGAACCTGACCTATATTCATGGAGGTAGTAGCTCTAAATACCAACAGAGAGGGAAGGAGTCTTCACTTCAAGTATCAATGATATCCCCACTGTACATAAGGTAGATAAGAATGGGCAGCTTAGACATTGGCTACCTAAAATAAGGGGGTGACAAAGGCACTAAGTGACTGGCTTACAATGTTTCAAGAGGGAGTTTAATTTAAGAGTGTGTGGGGGAAGAAAGTATCACCACTGAATAGCTGTCATCTTGTCTAGATGGGTCTGATTAAAAGAGATGGGGATAAGATTCCTATGATTCAATAGTGAGTAATTGTTATCATGACTAACTGTGATTGTCACAATTGTAAAGGTAAAAGTTTTGTAACAAAAATTGGGGAGCATTTAATTTTACAGTCTAGAAACAAAGGACCTGAGGACCATCAAGGGAGAAGAGCACAAGTGGAATGTGGGACCTTATCCAGAGATGGAGGCAGAGATGGAGCTATGGAGAGAGGGAGCAGCTGAGAACTCTAGATTCATGGGAAGACAGGGACTAAGAGCTGGTGGCCAGGAGGCAGACTTTCAGAATGTGCCCTTTGGTGGTATAAATTATTATATAATGCCTGAGTGATGTTGTTTTTTTTTTGTGTGTGTGGTTTTTTTAAAGAGCTAAAGTGAATAGAGAGAAATACTGTTAACTGATGGTACATGGAGGGGAATGTAATCATTGTGATGAAACAAGTTGTATGATTTGATGATCTGCCCTGTAAACTTACACTCATTCCACAGTAAAACTTAAAGAAAAAAAAAAAAGGAGATGGAAGGAAAACAAAAGAAGAAGAAGATGGAAAGTATACTAAGAGTCACTGTACCAAAAAGAAGTGGTCGGTGTTCAACTATTTCAAGAGACAGCATAAGATCAAGAACCAATGGTATTGAAAGAAGAAGTACAAACTGCACTGAAGGCATTGGTGAAAAACAAGTCTCCAAGAATCAATAGAATACCAATAGAAATCTTTTAACAAACTGATACAGCACTGGAGGCATACTTATTTATGTCAAGATATTTCTAAGACAGGTATCTACCTGGATAACTGATTAGAAGAGATCCATATTTGTGTTCCTTCAAAAAGAGTGACCCAACAGAATGAGGAAATCTTTGAATAATATTACATGCAAGTAAAATTTTGCCGAAGATAATTTGAAAATGGCTGCACTAAATATCAACAGAGAACTGCCAGAATTCAAGTCGGGTTCAGAACAGGATGTGGAACTAGAGATACCATTGCTTGCATCAGATGAATCTTGGCTGAAAGACAAGGAAACCAGAAAGATGTTTACTAGTGGTTTATTGATTATGCAAAGGCTTCTGACTATGTGGATTATGTCAAACTATGGTTAACACTGCAAAATACATATTCCAGAATACTTAGTTGTGCTCCTGAGGAACTTGTACATAGACTAAGAAGCAGCTGTTTGAACAAAACAAGGTTTAAAAGCAGAAAAGGTATGCGTCAGGGTTGTATTCTTTCACCATACTCATTCACTCTGTATGCTGAGAAAATAATCCGTGAAACTTGATTATATGATGAAGAACATGGTATCAAAACAGGAGGAATACTATTAACAACCTGTGATATGCAGATGACACAACCTTGCTTGCTGGAAACAAAGAGGACTTAAAGTACTTATTGATGAAGTTCAAAGATTATAGTCTTCAGTATGGATTACACCTCAATATAAAGAAAACAAAAATTCTCACAACTGTACCAATAAACAACACCATGAAAAATGGAGAAAAAATGGAAAATGTCAAAGACTGGATTTTGCTTGGATCCACAATCAACACTCATGAAAACAGCAGTCAAGAAATCAAACTATGTATTGCAGTAGGCAAAGCTGCTGCACATGACCTGTTTAAAACAAAGTTATCAGTTTGAGGACTAAGATATGCTGATTCAAGCCATGGTAGTTTCCATAGCCTCATATGCATGTTAAAGTTGGACAACAAATAAGGCTGTAGAAGAATCGATGCATTTGAGTTATGGTGTTTGGATAGAATATTGAAAGTACCTCATGCTTCCAGAAGAATAAACAAATCTGTCTTGGAAAAGGTACAATCAGAATGCTCCTTAGAAGCCAGGATGATGAGACTTGGTCTCTTGTATTTTTGAGGGATCAGTCCCTGGAAAAAGGACATCATGCTTGATAAAGTGAAGGGTCAGTGAAAAAGACTCCCAATGAGATGGATTGGCACCATGGCAGCAGCAATGGGCTCAAGTGTAACAATAATTGTGAGAATCGTGCAAGACCCAGCAGCATTTCTTCTGTTGTGTATAGGATCTCTTTGAGTAAGAACTGACTCAACAGCACCTAAAAACAACAACATATCCCAAATACTGTAGGAGAGGTGGTAGTGATGTGCTATGGAGTTGGTTCCAACTCACAGTGACCCTGTATAGGGTTTCTGAGTCTGTAAATCTTTATGGGAGCAGAAAGCCTCATCTTTCTCCTGCAGAACCACCAGCAGTCTCAAACTGCTGACCTTGAGGTTAGCCGCCCGATTTGCTACCAGAGCTCCTTGCTTGAGGCATAGTTATACTTAAATTTTATTTCTAGTTTGTCTTAAAGTTCAAGCTTAGCTGAACACCCTATGTTTGCTAAATCTGGCAACCTCAGACATATATGCCTTAATTGCTTCACTTTCATCTTACTTGTTGCAAAATGTCATGAGGTCATGACTGACTTCCTCTGGCAAGGGAAAGGAGAATCAAACTCAAAATCAGCTCAACGCCAATTACTATGAGGCAGTAAGTATGCCTCCACCTACAACCTTCCGTATACCAATCATCCCTACCATAGCATACAATAAACATATGTGAACACACACACTTTATAATTTTGGGGGAAGCTTGTTGTTAAATATTCATTGGCAAATCACAGAAGATAGTGATCTAGTGGTAAGCTGTTCCATGAAAAATGCATACAAATTCAATTAATATTTTTTAAACACTGTCCTTCAAAAGAAAAAACTTTGTCAACCACCATTTTGTAGTCTCTGACCTAGGACAAGTCAAGATAACAGTCCAAATGAGCAATAATGACAGGGTTCACACTATTGAGAAACAGACCTGTTCCAAAACATCTAAACACAATAACTGTTACAATTTTTCTCCCTGTTTCAAGGCTAACTTTAGGCTACCACCCTCTTTGTGAGTCGAGTCCAACCATCTGAACTATCAGACACCCATGCCTGTTGTTGTTGTTAAGTGCCGTTGAGTCGATTCTGACCCATAGCGACCCTGTATAGGGTTTCTAAAGAGCAGCTGATGAGCTTGAACCACCGACCTTGCACTTCAAACAACTTTGCAATCTGACACATTAGCCACACCAGGACTCCCATGCTTATCTCCACCCAATTACCCACACAAGCTAAAAGGCTCTCTGGATGCCATTGGTCTCTGATATATGGGACTCAACCATAAGCATATAGCATCCTTATTCTTGCCCCAATAGTGTTACATCTTGGGAAGCATGATGCATTTGAAGGCACTGTTGAGCTATGCCTCTGATGCTCTTCTGCCTGACCAGAGACACATGGGCTATGATGAGAGCAACCTTGGGGCCCGCAATGAAGGTTACTTCTAAATCTTCATGGCTAAACACTTGAAAAGCAGGAAGCACATCAATGAGACAACATCTTCAATCTGACCCATCCCCAGAGAGGCAGATTGGCAAGGGTAATAAGGAAGACAAGCTGGGCCTTCAATCCAGATGCCTGGAAAGAGCCAGGGGCTCCAGACACCACATTCCAGGGCTTAGCTCAGCTCTCATGCCATACACTTGCTTTGTGTTAGTAACAAGAAAGAATCAACAAACTTCAGAGCAGTAAATACTCTTGCTTATTTTATGGGTTCTCTCTCTCTCTCTCTCTCTCTCTCTCTCTCTCTCTCTCTCTCTTTCTCTCTCTCTCTCTTCAAGCCTCAAGATGAGCAAAGACATAACAGAATTTCAAGTTTTAAATAGAGGGAAGAAACTAGCAGAAACTTGGCCCCAGTTGTAGTATATTAAACTTCTTCTTCAGGTATAATTAAAGGAGAGGCAAGAGTGAGGCAAGTAACAAATACTTGAAGAGTTTGTTACTTTACAATGGTCTGCAAAGTTTGATTTCTTTCACTGCAAATATATGTCAAATGCATAGAAATAATGTTAACATCCACAGAGCATTATACGAAGGTAAATAAAAAAAATATATTGTTACTAGGATTCAGTTCATACATGCACAGATTTATTCCAAACAAAACATGTTTTAAAATGACTCACAATCAGTAGATGACTGCAGTAAATTCTCTTAGTACTACACTTGTCATAGTCTTATCATGGGGCTTAAAAAAATAAAGTCCAATTGAAACAATGGCTTCTAAGAGGTCAGTTAAATTAAAAGAAGAGAGGTCCGCTCAGTAAGTTATGGCAACTGTTCTGGGGGGACTCCCCCTCAAGGGGCAGTCTTACTAGTTTGTTTAGAAGGACACATAATGATCAGAGGTGCTTACTAAGAAGTTCTAAGAAAATGGAAACTGCATTGGTGAACAAATGGCCAGGAAACTTGTACCAAGTCAATTTTTCCCCATTGTAATAATGCAGTCTTCTCATTCTTTGACCATTCTATGAGAATTCACTGGGAAACCTTACCCTGTCCACCAAATAGCTCTGATGCTCAGATATCTTTTTGCTTCAAAAACTCAAAGAACATTCAAAAGGTAGGTGACCTCTGTCCCTTGAGGATACCAAAACAGCGATTTGGATGTGGAGTAAATCAAAGAGCACAGAATTTTTCAGGGAGGGGTTACAGAGATGGAAACATCACTTTCAGCAGTGTATAAATATATGTGGAGAATATGGTAAGAAATAGCCTCACATTTTGATATTTTCTTTGTTTAATAAAGGTTTCTATGTTTTATGTTTAAGGAGCTCTGGTAGCGTTGTTGTTGTTGTTGTTGTTAAGTGCCATCGAGTCGGTTC
>NW_006408589.1:10601283-10607588 GCF_000296735.1 Chrysochloris asiatica | reverse complement strand
GAAGTGCTGTCAAGTCGGTTCCAACCCATAGCGACCCTGTATAGGGTTTTCGAGGAGCCACTGGTGATGGTGGTTATGTGCCATGGAGTGGTTCCAACTCATAGCGACCCTGTACAGGGTTTCCAAGGCTGTAAATCTTTACGGGAGCAGAAAGCCTCATCTTTCTCCCACGGAACAGTTGGTAGTTCTGAATCTGACCTTGAGGTTCGCAGCTTCGTAACCACTACACTACCAAAGCTTCTTATACATACATACATATACATATGTGCATATGTGTATATATATATATATATATATAGTAAACGCCACACCCCCAAAAGAAGCTCCCTTTACAACTGATTAGCTAGCTGATCATATCATGTAGATACTTACATAATAATACATTCTAGAAGAGCAATGAGCCCAATGTCTACCAAACCACTGCGAATCATAACCTAATCAACTTGATACATAACATTAACCATCACACCATCCCTTAAATGATCGCCTTGTTTGGGTGTATTCTTTCTGCTGGCTGCATCCAAAGGCTGGGATTACTTAGTGATTTTATTTCTTCAATGGAGGAGCAAAAGAATAAAATCTATATTTGATTTATTAAAAATAAAATAAACACTCTAAATAAAAACTCATCATTTCCAGAAAATCCCCTCATGTTAAACCTCCAAGGAAGCTTCTACTGTAACTTATTTTTCTAAAAGAGTCCAAATCAAAGCAGGGGAAATCTTGTAGCCATTTGTCTGTAATCTCTATGAATCACCAATTGTTTTTCATGATTTTTTCTGCATTCCTTCTATATTTTGCAGCTTATTTTGCTCAATGTTTTCAGCAACAGCTTTGCCAATCCCCAGCATCCAAAAGTATGTAAATCCCACTCTGCAAGCTGCTCGCCCAAGTCACAAGGCATGCATCTGACTTCTCTCCCACCCCATTCTTTCCCTGTCTGGTTACAGACCTAAACATTCACCGAGTAAGGCTATAAACAGCTGAGGATGCCATGAGCAAATCCTGAGCATTATGTTCCTTTTCATCCCTATTACTCAGTCTATCTTGCAGAGAACAAAGCCTTAGAAAAAAGCGAAAGAAAAGAAAAACGAACCAACTGCAGTTGTGACCAGTTGGCAGCCACATTGTGGTTTAGTTAGTGCAATAAATAATTTACTTTAACTTTGGTCCAACTTACTGAGTCTCTCCATTCTCTGTTCCTACACACAAACAACCTTTTCTCATTTACAAATATTACACATCTGCATGTATAACCTACTCTCTCTTTTTAAGTTGATATTTATTCCTCTTTCTATACAAGGAGCTCTGGTAGCATAGTGTTTACGAATCGGGCTACGAACCTCTGGGTCAGCAGTTCGAAAATACCAGCTGTTCCACAGGAGAAAGATGAGGCATTCTCTCCCGTAAAGATTTACAGCCTTGGAAACCCTGTATAGGGTGGCTATGAGTCGGAACCAACTCCACGGCACATATCAACAACAACAACATCACAACTTAGGGAGCTGATTTTGTGCCATATTAACTAGATCAGCCTCTTTTGCTGAACTAAGTACAATGATATTTCTGAATATACCCTAGCAGCAGCACAGTGGGTATCCCATTCAGTCAGTCAGTCATCTAGTCAACAATGCATCCGTCCATTCACTTATTCATTGAGTAAATGTTGTTGTTAAGTGCCATCAGGTTGGTTCTGGCTCATGGCGACACTACACACAACAGAATGAAACGCTGCCCAGTCCTGCACCATCCTCACAATTGTTGTTACTTCTGAGATCACTGTTGCTGCCACTGTGTCAATCCATCTTGTTGAAGGTCTTCCTCATTTTTGCTGACCATCCATTTTACAAGCTTGATGCCCTTCTCCAGGGACTGGTCCCTCCTGATACATGTACAAAATATAAGAGATGAAGTCTGGCTATCCTGGCTTCTAAGGAGCATTCTGGCTGCATTTCTTTCAAAATATATTCATTTGTTCTTCTCAAAGTCCATGACACTTTCAATATTCTTTTCTAGTACCATAATTCAAATGCATCTATTCTTTTTTGGTCTACCTTATTCATTGTCCAATTTTTACATGCATTGTTCTTGTTGTTGTTAGGTGCCATTGAGTCGGTACCAATTCATAACAACCCTATACACAACAGAACGAAACACTTCCTGGTCCTGGGCCAACCTCACAATTGTTGCCACACTTGAGCCCATTGGTGCTGCCACTTTGCCAATCCATTTCGCAGGTCTTCCTCTTTTTCTCTGATTGTCCACCTTACCAAACATTATATCCTTCTCCAATGGCTGGTCCCTCCTGACAATATGTCCAAAGTATGAGAGATGAAGTTTGGCCATCCAGGAGTACTTTGGCTGCACTTCTTCCAATACAGATCTGTTGGTTCTATGGGCAGCCCATGGCATTTTTAATATTCTCCTCCAACACCATAACTCAAAAGCATCAATTCTTCTACGGTCTTCCTTATTCACTGTTCAGCTTCCGCATGCATATGAGGTTATTGAAAATACCATGGCTTGGGTCAGGTGCACCTTAGTCCTCAAGCTGACATCTTTGCTCTTCAACACTTTAAAAAGGTCTTGTGCAGCAGATTTGCCTAATGCAATACGTCATTTGATTTCTTGACTGCTGTTTCCATGGATCCAAACAAAATGAAGTCTGAAAACTTCAATCTTTTCTCCATTTATCATTATGTTGTTTATTGGCCCATTTCTGAAGATTTTTGTTTCCTTTACATTGAGGTGCAATCCATACTAAAGAATGTAGTCTTTGATATTCATCAGTAAGAATTTTAAGATAGTTTCACTTCTAGCATGCAAGGTTGCATTATCTCAAGTGATCTTCCTAATGAGTCTTCCTCCAATCCTGATGCCATTGTCTTCTTCATATAATCCGGCTCCTTGGATTATTTGCTTAGCATATAGATTGAATCAATATAGAGAAAGGATACAACTCTTACACACATCTTTTCTGATTTAAAACCATTCAGTATTCCCTGGTAAATAATCTAAAGTGTTTATTCTATGGTGAGGGATCCTTGATATCACACTGGTTAAAGCACTTGGCTGCTGATAAAGAGGTTGGAGGTTCAGGTCCCACAGTGATTTCATGGGCAAAGATGTAGCAGTCTGTATCAGTAAAGATTTACAGCCTTGGAAATGCTACGAACTAGTTTTACTCAGCTCCTTAGGGGTCCTATGAGTCTGGATTGACTCAATGACAGTGAGGTTTGAGGGTATTCTATGGTTCTAGGCACTGGATTAGGTACTGGGTGTGGTACAATGGTGTATCAGATACCTACACTCGCTGTCTTGGTAGAAGTGAACAGTGTAATAGAACAGTCTAAAGAAACAGGCATTAAAAAAGTAACCATATAGAATTTACAATTTGTAATTCTTATAAGGGTTGCAATGAGAACTAAAGGGAGGTATGAGGGCAACAACATCACCTCTAGGCATGAAGGGCAAAGGGAAAGGGAGGATATAGGAAGCAGAAGATAAAATACTGTGTAGATAAGATCACTTGAGAAGAGATGAATGCTTTGGTGTAGGATGCTGCCAGCCCACACTGACCCCACAAGGAGGGAGTTGAGAAATGTATAATCCAACCTCACTTTTCTCCATTTCTGTGGTGTCTTTCTCCTCACTGGCTAAATACAATTGCCCTCTGAAGTGGTCCACATAGGCTAGGTTCTCAGAGCAGAGGATGGGGATGTGAGCCAGTGGGGCAAACAGAAGATAAGTGGCCCATGAGGGAAATGTCTCAGCAGGTGGTAATGGGCAGTGGTATTATTTCCCTAAATCATCTCTCCTTGCTTACTCTTAATTCCCTATTTTCTATCAGCTCTGTGTATGGCATCAACCAAGATGGTAATTGGCAGTAGCCAATCCAAGTACCACCAATAGTTGATTTTTCCACTCAATTCTTGCTTAAAGTGTTGAAGAGCAAAGATTTCAGCTTGAGGACTAAGGTGAACCTGACCCAAGCCATGGTATTTTCAGTAACCTCATATGCATGCGAAAGCTGGACAGTGAATAAGGAAGACCATAGAAGAATTGATGTTTTTGAGTTATGGTGTTGGAAGAGAATACTGAAAGTGCCATGGGCTGCCAAAAGAACCAATAGATCTGTTTTGGAAGAAGTGCAGCCAGAGTGCTCCCTGGTGACCAGGATGGCCAAACTTCATCTTATTTGGACATATTGTCAGGAGGGACCAATCACTGGAGAAGGATATCATGTTTGGTAAGGTGGAGGGTCAGAGAAAAAGAGGAAGACCCCCAACAAGATGGATTGGCCACGTAGCAGCATCGATGGACTCAAGCGTGGCAACAGTAGTGAGGCTGGACCAGGATGGGGCAGTGTTTCGTTCTGCTGTGCATAAGGTCGCTATGGGTAGATACCGACTCAATGGCACCTAACAACAACAAATCTTGCTTAATAATAAAAGAAGAGTCAGCTGTATCCTATGACAATATAGATCAATAATAGGTACCTGGGACCATTATGCAGGGCAGTATTCTAATCTCACATAAACTATAAAACAGTCCCAAGTTCAGAAAATGTGAGTTGTGGGGTCAGTGATAGTTAGTGGACCATCAGCTCCTAAATTCCCTCTCTAGCCTGAGGTGTGGGGTACAGATTAGGGGTGGGAGCATTTTACCCAAGGGCAGAAAAAGGACCACAGAATCATTTAGTTTGGCCCTGCCAAGGCAACCACAGTTCTAGTCATCACATTAGGAGTGAAGTAATTAAATGTTTGACCAAATATAGCAGGCTAATTTTTAAGTTGATCACTTTGTATGGCCCACAAATGATGTAATAAATTTGGGCAGAAAAAATGTTCCCCACCCCTGGTATAGATGCTTGACCATCAATATTATGTTGTTAGGTGCCATCAAGTTAGTTCTGACTCATAGCAACAGAATGAAGCACTGCATGGTCCTGTGCCAACCTCACAATCATTATTATGCTGAGCCCATTTCTGCTGCCAAATCAATATTACAGCAGTCGCAAAAGGAGACCTGAGACCGTGTCCCAGCCCTCAAGATGGGCTCTCATCTTTGCAGCATATAGGCTATCTCCCCTATAGCAAGTTTTCTGTTTAGGCAAGTAGAGTTTTTACTTTTGCTTTGGAAAATCCATAAGAAAACTGTCAGCTCACATAATCTGGACAAGATAGAAATGGTCAAACAATAAGATATGGACATCACATTTTAAGTAGTGAGGCCACAAAGGGGTGTAGCTGGTCTCTCATATTTCATAGTTCTAGGTGGTCAGAACTGTGAAATATGAAAGACCAAAAAGCATAGTTGTTGTTGTTGTTAAGTGCTGTCGAGTCACTTCTGACCCGTAACTTGAACTGCCAACCTTGTGGCTCAAACTGATTGTGTATTTCTGTGCATTAACCCACAGCACCACACCAGAATGCCAGAAAACATAGAGGAGGCCTCAATTCTTGAACAGCTCAAGAGTTGGGGCACTAGGGTAGGCCTTAGTCCTGTTGCCTGAGAAATAAATGCCAGACAAAAACTTCTAAGTACTCCAGTGAACTTGCCTGTGCCCTGCTTTAGGAAACATATCTCCATACCTTCATCTTTGTGGATTCCTGTGTGCAAGCTTATTGCTCCAACAAGGTGAAGGCATTTATTTAGCAGAAATTTCCATTGTGACTGTCAGAAGTTAATTCAAAATGATTTAGGAAAAAAGAAAATGTTTGTGCTCATACAACTGAGAATTTTCTGGCTTCAGGATCAATTGGATCCAGGTGCTTAAACAACATTATCAAGTATTTCTCATTTTCCATTCAAATCTACTTTGTTTTACACCAAATTCATCCTCAGGGAGTACAACCCTAGGTATCTATTGGTGTTTATTCTACCAGCCAGCAACCTCAACGGATTATTATTGTCTTTAAGGCTTACTTGGTCTGACATGTGCCCACCTCTCATTCATTCCTTGGTGAGGGGAGGGTAGTGCACTATTTATTGTCCAGAAAGAGTCACATACCTAAGGGGAAGAGTTAGTTCTACCATAACCAGAGCTACATTTTCTGAAATTTCTGTTATCAGACTAAGAAAGGAACCACAGGCAAGAGCAGCAGCAGTCTACCTCAGCACAACAAGTTGCCTTGGACAACCTTAAAATAAAGTTTCACATTTCAAGTTGCAAACTCACTGTTTCAACTGCTTTATACAGCCTGCAGTTAAAGAATCATTCAAGGACTCACAGTCATTTAAGGCGTCACTTACAGCCCATGCAGAATTTACAACTCTTAATAGAGTCTATCATTTAGTTAAGT
>NW_006408589.1:10576564-10600579 GCF_000296735.1 Chrysochloris asiatica | reverse complement strand
GAAATACTATCCTGGGCCAACGTCACAATTGTTGCCATGCTTGAGCCCATTAATGCTTCCACTTTGCCAATCCATCTCACTGGGGGTCTTACTCTTTTTCTCTGACCCTTTCTCCTGACCATTTAATTCATATTAATAATACTAATTTGCATTGTGGGTTATTTTGTTTTTCTTTGGAGGAATTTTGGTTTGTTTGGTTTGGTTCATAGGTACATATATCAGCTTCTGGGCATCCTAAAATTCCAAGTGATAAGTAACAAAAAGTAGGCAAGTAACTTACATCTTGGGATATTTCTATTAACAAATGTAGAGGAATTATAGACAACACATTTATCTCCTAAATACTGTCATATGAAATTTGCTTTGCTGGCAGGAACATGCAATCACACAGTAACGGCAAATGCATGACAGGCATGTCTGACTCCCCTCCCACATGCAAACATCACTAATTGATCACGACACTCTCTCCCACTGAAAGCAGATGTGACCTCAAAACCCTCCTCAGTGCAACTCCTCAGGGACCCACCACCAAAAGTGAAGATTTGTAACGAGGATGAGTGCCATTTACCAACTGTGTGTGTTTGAAAGAGTTATTTAATCTTACTAAGTGTTTGCTTATAAAATGAGAACAATAATGTTTACCTTCTGATGAGTCTTGAAGGTTAAATATCTGTAAAATTCTTGACATTATGCATGGCATATAGCAAGCAATTAATAAAAGGTAGTTCGTATTAGAATTATTCTACTACCCCTCTAACATTTGGTTACAATGTTATTCTACTACCCCGCTAACATTTGGTTGCCCGTTGCTGTGATGCTGGAATCACTACCACCAGCATTTCAAATACCAGGAAGGTCACCTATGGTAGACAAGTTTCAGCTGAGCTTCCAGATTAAGGTAGACTAAGAAGAAATGCCAAGTGATCTACTTCCCAAAATGAGCCAATGAAAATCCCACAAGTCACAACACAGTACTGTCTGATACAGTACTGGAAAATGAGCCCCGAAGTTGTAGGGCACTCTAAACACACAGTGGCTGGAGGAGAGCCAAAAAATGGAGTCACTGAGTGAGATAGGTTAAAAAGATGGGATTTTTGTGGGTGATGAAAATGTTCTAAATTTACAGTGATGGTTGCACAACTCTCTGAATATACATTATAACCTACTGAATTATAGACTTCAAATGGGTGAATTGTATGGCATGTGAACTATATTTGGATGAAGCTGTTACCACAAAAAACAATCATAATGCACAGTAATAATACATTAACTCCAGCATACCTGTGAAGATAGCATAGAGAAAGTGTAACCTTTTATTCTGTTTTCATGGAGTCACTGTGAGTCAGATGATTCAGAAGCAACAGAAAATAACAATTATTATTACTATCTTCAGATTGTATCAACCAAAGTTTCTTATCATCAGTTACTGGTGGGAAGGACAGCTAAGAAATTCCTTTTTGTGTGTGTGTGTAGGAGTCCTGGTGTGGCACTGTAGAATAAGTACTGGACCACTAACAACAAGGTCGGTGGTTCACATCCACCAGTCACTCCTTGGAAACCCTATAGGGTTGCTATGAGTTGGAACCAACTCAATGGCACTCAACAACAACAACAACAAAGAGGATTACTAGTTACTAGAGAGAGAATGTATGCCTTTTGTTTTCACAAATGGTTAAGATGAGAATATCCAGATGAAAACTTACACATTTTGTAAAACACCATGGTGGAAGATATTGTCCATTCTGTCTCTCAGTGTCCTTCACACAATGACTCATGAGATAAATTCCCAGGTTTGGTTCCAGGAAAAAGTTTGTCTGTACAGAAAAAATTTGTATGGTTTCCATTGTCAGAAAACCAAAACTAAGTAACCCAACATGTTTCCACTTTGTCTTGGCTGCCAGGACACTGGTGCCAAAAATGTATTACCCGAGTGTTATAATTAGCCCAAATCAGGTGCCTAGAGACATCAACTCCTTTTGTGTCCTTCAGATGTTCTCAGTTTCCTTTTATCCTTAAATGGTTTATTTTATTCTGATTGAATCTGCAAACTTCTTTAATCCTGCTGGAATAGTTGGGTCACCTAACCATTTAAGGTCTCTTTCAACTCTAAAATTGTATGAAATTTTTAATGAAACTCAATCATTACAGCAAAAAATGATTAGTTTAAATTGTACCTAGAGCCTCTGGCATCCAAATAAATGGGAGAGAGAAGTAGGGATTTAAAATATATTAAAAGTCTACTGTGGGCTAAGCACTCTTCATGTATACTCTTAATGTTCTAAGGCTTACCAGTCTGTGGGACAAACATAGGCACGTTTGTATTAATAACCATGCTCTTCAGCTCAGTGTCCCCACCAGCCCCCTGCACAAAAGCAGAACTTCAGCCTGTAACACCAAAACCAAACTTACTGCCATTAAGTCGATTCTGGCTCCGAGAGACCCTGTAGACAAAGTAGACTGCCCCATAGGGTTTCTGAGACCATCTGAGGTGCCTATTTAGTACTTGATATTTCCGTCCCTTTGGTTGTGTTCCATCAAGTAATGATAAAACCCTCTCCCAACTTCTTCCATTGGATTAAAAGTGGTAGCGTAGTGGTTATGAATCTTGCTGTGAACCTTAAGGTCAGCGGTTCGAAACTACCAGCCACTCTGCGGGAGAAAGATGAGGCGTTCTACTCCCGTAAATATTTACACCCTCGGAAACCCTGTACAGGGTCGGAACCGACTCGAGGCACTTAACAACAATAACAACAACAATGAATGAAATTATCCAGGAACAGAATATAAAACATCATTGTTTCTAGATCCAAACCTTGAACTTCTACTCAAATTGGCCTAGGGGCCAGCATAGGAGACTGGAGAGGAGTAGGAGCCACAAAGGTCGGAATACAATGCAGACAGGGTGGAGGTACTGATACAAAGAAAAGAACATTTTTCACAATGAAGTACTAGACCCTGCTGTGAGTTAACCAGCTGCTGTGAATAGACCCTATCTCATGGTTACCTCATATGTGTTCCACAGGGTTTTAGTGGCTGATTTTCCAAAAGTCGATTTCCAGACATTTTTTTTCTGAGGTGCCTCTAAGTGGACTCAAACCTCCAAGTTTTCATTTAGCAGAAGAGAGTGCAAACTGTTTGAATTACCCAGGCACTCCAGCCTCGGCTAAATAAGTGTTGTGTGGAGAAAGACTCTGTGAGGCAGACTTTATTACTCCCATCTCAAAGATGAAGAATCTAGGCTCAGACAGGTTCATTTTCTTTGCCCAAGATCTTAAAGTCAGTGTTAGGACTGAGCTTCAAGGTCTGGTCTGCTGGGAGCTCTTTCCACGACACACCTTCATCAAATTATTGTAGCACACGCCTTTCCTGTTCCTCTGATTTTGTCAATATCTATTTCACAAGATTATAATAGACCAAGTTTCTATTATAAAGCTTCCAAAGTCAACTTCTCTTTCTGACAAATGCCAAGGACAACATCCAAATGGCTTGAAAATCAGATTCTTAGCCCCTTATCTGGGCCACAGCAACAAGGAGGGGAGGATTCACAGGGCAGATATGAAACTGAGATAGAGGCTGGAGGCTTTACTTCTTAATGCTGTCATTTACTACTGATAGATAGTCTTATAAAGATTATCATGAATATATAGGAAGGGGTTATCATCTTTATTGGAGCATGAGAAAAGAATGGATCTTTGGAAATTTTGCATTTGCATTTTCTAGCTACAAGCCCACATCAACCCATTAAGGAAGACTGAGAAACAATAATACTTCCTTTTCACCAAGAGAAATCTCTCTCCATCTGTATCATCTTTGTGACTGACTTTTTTGGAGGTGAGTGGGGTAGATGAAAGAGGATGAGAATACTCTGAAAGTTACGAGAGAGATTTTTTTTTTAAGGCAGAAGGATATCTGAATATTGTGCTAGATTCTGGCCTTCTAGTACTTGTATCCCTCTTGAGTCCATATAAAAGGGATAACAAGTTCTCCATACTCTTGGGAATGTGCCTACAAGAGCCCTTGCCACACTTACTCCTCCAGGATGTAGTACTATAAGATATGTACCAAGGCTTCTGATTCCACCAGGAAATCACATTTCCCCAGAATCACAGACTATTTTAGGCCTGAACACCCAAAACATCTAGACAATGTGTAGAATGTTTGTTTTTAAGATATGGGAACTTGTGTGTGCACATAGATGTATAACAAGTTGAAAAAATACTATCTTAACATTTGACACCTTAATACTTCTTAGGGAAGAAACTGTCATTGTTTGGAAAATACCTTGGTAAACATACTGGGGATATGACATCAGCAGGTAACAAGAGCTCAGAGGAGGAAGAAGACCAACTACACTGGATGTGAATAGAGAAGGGCCTTGGGCAACGTTTTGTTTTTGTTTTTGTTCTTGTTCTTGTTCCTGAATGGGAGGAGGATTGAGTGAGGAGGAGAAAGAATGGAGAAGGAGGGAGAGGAGACAAAAGATTAAAATAACAATAATACAGTCAGCTAACATTTATTTATAACCCTATGAATCAACTCTATGGCACTTAACAACAAAACATTTATATAAGTTGGCACTGTTCTAATTATTTTACTCATATTGACTCACTTCATCCTCACACAAATTCTGTGAGCAGGTACTGTTATGATCTGCATTTTTCAATGAGAAAGGGAGGCACAGGAAGTCTGCTTACGTTGTTCTGTATCATCCAACCAGTAAATATGGAGCTAGCTGGGAACAGGAGATACTCACTGCCATCAAGTTGATTCCTACTCATTGCAATGCTATAGGACAGAGTACGACTACTGCTTATGGTTACAGAGACTGTAAAGTATTATAGGTGCAGACAGTCCCATCTTTCTCCTGCAGAGCAGCTGGTGGGTTAGTAGCCCAACATTTAACCCACTGCACCACCAGGGCTTCTAGGGGAACAGGTGAAAGAGATCTTAAAAGCAGTGATGCCTGCTGTTCCCTAAGAGGTTATTTACTTGCTGAAAAACAAACAAACAAACTTTCCTGTTCCCCCTACCATGACAAAAAACATCTTCTGTAAGGTCAACATATAGTTTGTGTGATTGAGTAAGTTTTTTATAGTGCTCAAAGAAAGGGCCAAGTTTTATGTCTGGGTTCAGTTTGACTTCAAGGGATGATACAACACTACAAGAAAGAGCAAGAGGAAAAGAGGAAGCCATGAAAATATAAACCTAACTTCCAGGAATTCTTGGAAATCTTGGCAGGAGATTCTGAACTTCAGAACTGGAGGATTTAAGGCAATTTATTTAGGTCCCAGGGGGCAAGGAAGACATAAATGACATCTGGAACACCAATAGAAATAAATTTCCTCTGGTTGAAATTGAATGAAGTGCCTTGCCAGAATGGCTTCCCTCTTACCCTAGTGGCAGCTCTTAAGTTACCCCACAGGCCCTCAGACACCACAGATTTAGCACTCTTAGCTTGCAGATGGAGGCAGGTTGTTCAGTATTAGAATTCTCACCTTTCATGCAGTATAGCTAGGTTGGAGTCTTGGCCTCTGCAGCTCATGAACAGTCACCATCAGTCTGTCAGTGGAGTTTTAAGAGTTGTTATCATGCTAAGGAGCTCTGGTAGCATAGTGGTTAGGAATTGGGCTGCGAGCTGCAAGGTCAGCAGTTCAAAATTACCAGCTGTTCCACAGGAGAAAGATGAGGCTTTCTGCTCCCGTAAAGATTTACAGCCTCAGAAACCCTGTACAGAGTTGCTATGAGTCACAACTGAATCCATGGCACATAACAACAACAACAACAACAACAACAACATCATGCTGAACAGCTTTCAGCAAAGGCTTCAAACTAATATGAATTCAGAATAAAGGTCTGGAAACCTACATCCAAAATCAGCCAATGAAAACCCTACGGTTCACAACAATCCCATCTGCAACCAAACAGCTTTTTGTTCCATTGAACATGGGGTTGCCATGAGTCAAGGGCCAACTCAACAGCAGCAAACAAAACAGTTTTATGATAACCCAACTGAAAGGAAAGATTATACTTTTACTTAAAGTTGTTGAAAACTAGCTTTTGCTAAATTTTGCCCTGCTCAGTATTTTTTAAAGTTTTAGCTAAGTCACCAACACTTAAAATTAGACTAATTTTCATTTTAAAAGTCTTCATTCCTTGCTTGTCTTAAAAATCTGGATATTTAGTCTGTTTTCCAGCAGAACAACACTCTATTGGTGGTGAGAATGGTCCACCACCTTTGCATGGGGCATGCGATTTCCAGACTTCCATGGTTCATACACTTCACTCATTTACCAACTGATCAGAGGCTGGACTGGAAACCCCTGATATATCACATATATACAGAGTTAGTGTCAACTTGGACATGAACTTTATCCCTTCCTCAGTTTTACTGAGATCAATCCCAGCTCCAGTTTTAATTATTTAATTTAATGTGCAGTGCTCAGCACATCAGAAGACCTCGATATGTATGTCTTGATTCATGATAGATGGCTGGATGGATTGATGGATGGATAGAGGAAAGCTCATAGTGGCCAATGACCAAAAGAAGGTAGGCCCCATTTCTCCTCTGCATCACTACCTCCAATGCTAAAGAACTTCATTGATAGAGTGTGTCTCTGTTGACTTTGTCCCTTTAGACAGAGCCTGCCTGAAATGCAACTACTTGATAAAATTTAACTACTTTATCAAGGCCTGAAGCACACCATGTAGGGAGGAAATGCATGGCATCTATTTAAGTATCAACTGTTCTTGCCAGCTCTCAATTTAAGATTCTCACAGACCGTGAACTTGAAGAGGAAAGCCAACCCAAGCCAAAAAAAAAAAAAAAGGGTAGGGGGCGTGAGAAACTCAAAGGGTCTTCAAAAGATGGGGTGGATCCCAAATAGAACTCTCAAAAACTGAGTCATCATAATAATCCCCAGATCCCAAGGAACAGCCTTGTGCAGTTCTGCTGTAAACTGGATTGCATTTGAAAGTTTAATTATTATTCTGTTTTATACTTGCAGCCTCAGAGCATTGCTATTAAAGTGCTTTCAAATGTTTGGGAAGTCAGTTGTGTTTAAGTTTATCTTCTTACTGTTTGGTTGACAGGAACTATTTGTAAACGGAACACCCTGCCAGTTACCAACATTTATTTGCAGTAATATCACAAATGTTTTTGAAACTTGTGTTTATCTATAATTTGACACATCAAGAGGACTTTTGCTCTTGGCCCGAGCTCCTGCCAAAGCAAATGGTTATGTGTTAAAGTTGCTTTCATCAGACCTTCACAGACCTAATGGCTGACTCGTACATCTCCCTCACATCAGGGTTACCCAAACTGATATTATGAAAGCAATTGAACACATATGTGACATGTTGGAGAGCCCAAGTAAGAGAAAAGGGGGTGACAAGGGGGTGGGTAATGAGCTCCACTTGGAGTATGTTTTAAATAAAGGGATGTTTTCAAAGAAGCTGGCTCTGACATCTACAAAGGCAATTTGGCAAAGGACCTACTCTCACTCTCATCCACCTCTGCACTGATTATGATGATTGCTCTTTACTCTCTTGTTAAACTCAGAGGATGATGTGTTGGCACCTGAAGGCATCTGTTTCACTCCACTGGCTTACCCACCATTACAGCTAAGCCCTGGGAAATCCTATCTTTGTAGATCTGTGGAAAAAAAGCACTCAGTTGTAATGACATGCTTTTTGTACTTCATAGTTTGAAGGAGACCCTCAGAGATGATCTAGTGCAATCTCCAACTTATCTAATTCATATATTCATTCAACAAATGTTTGCCAAGCTCCTTACACATGCAAGGCACCTGTCACCATGATGGGAAGTACTCTGGACAAGATCCTTTCTTTTACAGAGGAAATAAACAAATAGCAGAATTTCAGAGAGTGCTAATTCCTATGAAGAAAAGAAAAGAAGATTATGCTATCAACAGTGATTGAAGATACGAGTGGTTCCTCAAGAAGTCTAACATAGTACAACCATATGGCCCAGAAATCACACTCCTTGGTATTTGTGGGGGCTTCAGAAAGTTTGTGGAAATTTTGAATGAAAAGGTTATGGAATCTGTCCACAAACATTTTGAACCCTCCTCATGTATCTAAGAAACTTGAAAGCAGTGGCTGAAACAAATACAAGTCCACCAAGGTTCACTGCAGCACTGTTCACAAATGGCCAAGCTGTAGACACAACTTAAATGTTCATTGACAAATTAATGAATAAATAAAATGTACAAACATACAATGGAACATTAATCTATCATAAAGAAAAATGAAGTCCTGATGCATGCTACCACGTGGGTAATAAATCTTGAAAATATTATGCTGAATGAAGTAAATCAGTCATAAAAGGATCTGTAAAAAGGGTGTGGAGGCAGTGTCTGACCTCCTCTGACTTCACAAGGGGATGGAGAATCAAACACCTCATCAACACCAGGCTGATTCCTAACAGACTGAAGTCAGATATGTCTCCATCCTCCAACCTTATTTGTTATGATCCATCCACACCATCAAATGCTCTTGCACAGGAAATAAAACACAGATAAACATGTTTCTCCACCTCCACCACTTGTCTGTCAGTTTGTTGAATGGTAGCGTAGTGGTTACGAATCGGGCTGCGAACCTTAAGGTCAGCGGTTCGAAACTACCAGCTGCTCCGCGAGAGAAAGATGAGGCTTTCTACTCCCGTAAGGATTTACACCCTCGGAAACCCTGTACAGGGTCGCTATGGGTCGGACCCGACTCGACGGCACTTAACAACAACAACAACAACAGTGGCTTGTAGGTTGCTGTGATGCTGGGAGCTAATACCAGCAGGATCATCCATAGATGACAAATGTCATGTTAAAGACATTTTAACAGCAATTTAATTATAGTGATTAGAGAGTTAGTTCTTTAGTTAGGAAGACCTTGACAGGGTCATAGACCAAGCTGAATTGAGGATAAATGATAAGAAATTCTTATTACTATTGGTAAGGGACATTAAGTCAGTCCCAACTCAGAACACCTGTGTACAACAGAATGAACCACTGCCCACTCCTACACCAGCTTCATAATCCTGTCTACTTTTGAGGCCACTTGTGCAGCCACTGTGTCAATATACCCCATTGAGGTTCTTTCTCTTTTTGTTGACCCTCTCCTTTACCAAACATGACGTTCTTCTACAATTTTACTCCTTTGTATTCCATCTGGTAAGGTCCACATGTATAGTCTCTTTCCATATTGTTGAACAAAGGTATTTGCAATGAATAAATCACTGGTTTTACAAAATTCTATCATGACTACATCGATGGGAAGAGATGGAATCCTGATGTGGCACCATAGAATAAGCATTCGACCTCAAAGTCTATTTGAACTGCAAGGTCGGTGGTTCAAACTCATCAGCTGCTCCTCGGCAACCCTATACAGGGTAGCTATGAGTCGGAAGTGACTCAACAGCACTTAACAACAACACAACATGAAAAGAGGCAGTGGAAAAGCTCAGTATCATCAGTTAAAAGAAGGCCAGGGGCAGACTGTAAACCAGATCATCAATTGCTCATATGTCAGTTCAGGTTAAAGCTAAAGGAAAGTAAAACAAGACCACAAGGACCAAACTATGACCTTGAGCATATCCCACCTGAATATAGAGACCATCTCAAGAATAAATTTGATTCATTAGACACTAATGAATGAAGACAAGAAGAGTTGTGGGATGACAACAAGAGTATCATATAGGAAGAAAGCAAAAGGTCATTTAAAGAAGACAGTGAAGAGAGAAAATACCAAAATGGATGTCACAAGAGACTCTGAAACTTGCTTTTGAGCACAGAGATGTTAAAATGAGTGGAAGAAATAAAAAAGTAAAAGAGCTAAACAGAAAATTTCAAAGGGCAGCTTGAGAAGACAAAGTCAAGTATTAAAATGAAATGTGCAGAGACCTGGAGTTAGAAAATCAAAATGAATAACAAGTTCAGCATTTCTCAAACTGAAAGAATTGAACAAAAGAATTCAAGCCTCAACTTGAAATATTGAATTATGTGCAAAATATTGAATGATGCAGAACGCATCCAAAGAAGATGAAGGAATACCTAGAGTCACTTAAAAAAAAAAAAAAAAAAAGATTGGTGCTCAAACATTTCATGAAGTAGCATATGATCAAGAACTGCTAATATTGAAGGAAAAGTACAAGAAGTACTTAAGGCATTGGTGTAAAACAAGGCTCCAGGAATTAATGGATAAATAACACAAACTGAAATATTTCAACAAACTGAATCAGTATTGGAAGCATTCATTCATCTATGCCAAGAAAATTGGAAGACAAACACCTGGCCAACCTATTGGAAGAGATCCATATTTGTGCCCATTCCAAAGAGACTTGATCCAACAGAATACAGAAGTCATCAAACAATATAATTAATATCTTATTCAAGTAAAATTTTGCTGAAAATAATTCAAAAAATGTTTGCAATGCTACATCTACAGGAAATCTCCAGATATGCTGGATTCAGATCAGGACATGGAATGACACCTATCATTGCTAAAGCCAGAAGGATCTTGGCTGAAAGCAGAGAATACCAGAAAGATGTTTACTTGTGCTTTATTGACTAGGAAGGCTTTCTACTGTGTGGTTCATAAGCAAGATGAAGCCGTTTGAACAGAATAAGGGGATATTAAATGACGTAAAATCAGCAAATGTGTGTGCCAGTGTTGTATCCTTTCATCATACTTAATACATCTGTATGCTGAGCAAATACATGGAGAAGCTGAGGTATGAATATGAATGGTATTAGGATTGGAGAAAGACTCATTAACACCTTTAATATTCAGAGGATGTATCCTCTTATTTATTTGCTAAAAGCAAAGAGGACTTACAATATTTGTTGAAGAAGAGCAAAGACTTCAGGCTTCATCATTGATTGCACCTCATTGTAAAGGAAACAAAAATCCTCAACTGGATCAATAAATTTGTTAACATTATTGTGATGTTACATGATAATGGAGAAAAGATTGAAGTTATTAAAGACTTCATTTTGCTTGTAATCATACGTAACACTCATGGACTCAACAGTAAAGAAATCAAATGACAAATTAGGCAAATCTGCTGCAAAAGACCTCTTTAAAGTGTTCAAGAGCAAAGATGTCAGTCTGAGCATTATGTTGCACCTAACCCAGGTTGCCATGGTATTTACAATAGGCTCATATACATGTGAAAGTTGGACAATGAATAAGGAAGGCCATAGAAGAATTGATACATTTGAATTATGGTGTTGGAGAAGAACATTGAAAGTACCATGAACTTCCAGAAGAAGAAACAAATCTGTTTTGGAAGAAGTACAACCAGAATGTTTCTTAGAAGCAAAGATGGTGAGACTTTGTCTCTCACTTTTATCAGGTGCAACAAATTCTTAAAGAAGGCTATCATGCTAGATAGAGTTGTTGTTGTTGTTATGTGCCGTGGAGTTGGTTCCGACTCATAACGACCCTGTACAGGGTTTCCAAGGTTGTAAATCTTTACGGGAGCAGAAAGCCTCAGCTTTCTCCTGCAGAACAGCTGGTAGTTTCAAACTGCTGACCTTACTGACCACAGCCTGATTCGTAACCACTACACTACTAGAGCTCCTTGAGTAGAGATCAACAAAAATGAAGAAAACTCCTAATGAGATAGATTGACATAGTGGCAGCAACAATGGGCTCAAATGCAACAATTTTGAGGATGGCTCAGAACCAGGCAATGTTTCAGTCTGTTGTGCATAGTCACTACGAGTGAGAACCAATTCATTGGCACCTCACAACAACAAAACATCTTTCTGGTATTGTCTGTTCTCACCCAAGATCCATCTTACATCAGCAATGTTATGCCTCATTTTACATCCTTTTCTGAATTTAGCTTGAATTTTGAGAGTCCCCTCGTAATGTATTGCTATAATCATTTTTAAATTATCTTCAGCAGAATTTTACTTGCATGTGATATCAATGATATTATACAATAATTTCCGCATTTCTGGTGGGTCAACTTTCCTTGGAATGTGCACAGATCTCTTCTAGTCAGTTAGCCAGGTAGCTAGCTATCTTCCAAATTCCCTAACATAGATGAGTAAGCACTTTCAACACTGCACCCATTTGTTGACACACGTCAATTGGTATTCTGTTAATTCCCGGAGCCATGTTTTTTTGCTAATGCCTTTAGTGCAGTTTGGACTTTTCCCTTAAATATCATCAGTTCTTGACCATATGCTACCTCCTGAAATGGTTGAACATCAACCAATTCTCTGTGTTTCAGTAACTCTGTGTAGTCTTTTCATCTTCTTTTGATGCTTCCTTCTTTGTGAAATGTTTTGCCTATAGAACTACACTTCAGTATTTCAATTGAAGGCTTGATTTTTTTCTTCACCTCTTTAAGTTTGAGAAATGCTGAGGGTGTTCTTCCCTTTTGATTTTCTAACAACAGGTATTTGCACACTTTATTATCATATTTTGTCTGCTGTAGCCACCACTACTTCATTGTTTCTCCCATTCACTTTAATTAATCCATGTTCAGGAGCAAAGCTACACTATGATCAAAAAAGCAAGTTTCAGAGTCTCTTGAGGCATCCACTTTGATCTTTCCCTTCTTGGCTCCTTAATGACATTTTACTTTCTTCATGTATGATGATGTCCTTGATGTCATCCCACAATTTGTCTGTGCTTGTAGTCATTAGTATTCAATGTGTCAAATCAGTTCTTCAGACAGTCTCTAAATTCAGATGGGGAAATATTCAAGGTTGGAATCCTAGTATGGGATTGTAGGCTAAGCACTTGACTGCTAAGCTCAACATTGGTGGTTCAAACTAACACAGCCACTCCTTGGAAACCCTGTGCAGGGTTGCTATGAGTCAGAACCAACTCAAAGGCACTGAGTAACAACAACATACTCAAGGTTGTACTTTGACTGTTGTGGGCTTCTTTAAATATTCTTCAACTCTAACCTGAATTTGCATATGAGCAATTCAGCAGCCAGCCCCTAACTTTGTTTTGGCTGAGCTCCTCCATCATCTCTTCCCACAGATGTAGTCAATTTGAATGCTGTATATTCCATCTGGTTAAGTGTACATGTATAGTCACTGTTTATGTTATTGAAAAAAGGTATTTTGTAATGAATAAATTATTGGTCTTGCAAAATTCTATCATGCAATCTCAAGTGTCATTTCTATAACCAATGTCATATTTTCCAGCTATGTTGTATTTAAATGCTGTCAAGTTGGTTCTGACTCATAGTGACACTGTATAGGGGTTCCAAGGCTATAAATCTTTAATATGGATCTTCCTATATTCCCAGCCTTCACATTCCATCTACCAGTAATTACCAATGTATCTTCATTATATATTTGATCATTTTCAGACTATAGAAGTTGGTAAAAATCATAAATTTATTCATTATTGACTTTTGTGGTTGCAGTATAAATTTGAATAGTCATATTAACAAGTCTTTCTTGTAGGTTTATGAATATTATCCTATTCACTGGCAGTGCAGTACTTCAAGATAAATCGTTGTATGTTCTGGTAGGTATCTAGCCAAGCAAATATTCTTGTGAAGGCCAGCAGAGGCAACAGCAAGTACAAGTATGGCATGTTGGAGAACAGAAATCTGACCATAAATCTGGAGCTTACAAGGTGACATCAGAGAGGTCCAGGGGCCAGATCATGTATGGCCCTGGGGACAATTTGGAAAAGTTTTCTTCTAATTCAAGCAGAAGCAAGAACAGAAAAGTGATTTACTTCATCTGTCATGCAGCAAATTCAAGTTCAGTTCTCTCCTTCCCCACATTAGGACTTTTTAACCAGCATATATCTTTAAAACAAAAGCCACTGCCTATCTCACTTATTGTACTTTCCCACTGAATTTGTGCTCTAGGAGGCACAGGATATTCTGAAACATGTCTTGGAACAATGCAGAGAGATTAATTCAGGAATATGCTTATGTTCACATAATGAAAATGACTCAATTAAAATGATTGCTCAATCTGAGTTTTCTTATGTGCTTGTTTCTCCATGTGCTTTTCAATAATTTTTATTCCCTCAGATCTAGTTTTAAAGGAGAAGAAAATTCCCGTATTGTTTACTAAACTTCACTGATTTTTGGATCACTTTCAGAGCTTTTACCATATCCATGCCCCATGTCAACTATGTTTTACTTAGTATTCTAAACTGACTTACTATTTTTAAATTATTTAAACTGACTTATTATTTTTAAATTATTTATACCTGCTACAATTGATAATATCTATGTAATCATGGGGGAGCACAGTGGCTCTGTAAGATAAGCACTGGACTGCAAACCACAAGGTCAGCCTACCAGCTGCTCTGTGGGGAAAAAAATAAGGCTTTCTGCTCCCACAAAGATTTACAGCCACTGAAACCTTATAGAGGGTGGCTATGAGTCGGAACTGACTTGACAACAGGTAGCAACCACATCATCAACAAATGTAATTATGAGTTTGATCTTTGATGTGCTAACTAGATAGACTTATTTTATTATACATTAAGATAATTATCCTATTAAGGTTAAAATGTTTACCTTTGTACTACTTGATTTCATTTTGCATGTTATTCTCTGTGCATACTTCAGAGAAAAATGATTTCCTGTATCCAATAGGGAGCACCATGTTCTCTCAGAAGATTAGGGTTATAAGTATTCTATTTCTGTTTCTTCCCTTCATCTTTGCTCCCAACAGAAACATTTGTCTTAACTTCCATACGTGGCTCTTATTTCAAGTAAAATCTCAACTTCTAATTGTGGGTCTTCTTTCAAGTATAGACTGTACAGACTCTTGAGAATCTCTTACTTCTAAAATGTTTAGGGTTTTGATGTTAAAAAAATTAATTAAATTACCAAAGTGCCCTGCAGGCATAATGGTGAAGCACAACCCAAGAGATGGTGGTTTGAACAACCAGCAACTCTGTGGGAGAAAAGAATAGGTGATCTGCTCCCATAAAGATTATAAGCCTTCAAAACTCTATAGGGCAGTCCTACTCTGTTGAATAGGGTTGCTGTGAGTTGGAATCAACTCAGTGGCACACAAAAACAATATAGCTATCAACTCTTTTCAAGTCCCATGTCAAGTATACATATACGCAACTGCTTTGGAAAAATAGATAAAAGTAAAGAAATCCCTTCAGGAAAGCATCATCAAATGGCAGGAGCACATGTATGCCACTGATCCAAATAGCAAGAACTAACAACATCCAAGAATATTTAATTTTTGATTCTTCACTGTGAAAATCTCAAACATACGAAAGTAAAGGGAAGCAAAGATTAAAAAAGTAGAAAACAATAAATGCTGATGGGGAGATGAAGAGACTGGGATGCTCCTGCATTGCTGATGGAAATGCAAAATGGTCCAACCTCTCTGGAAAGCAATATGGCTATTCCTCAGAAGGCTGGAAATAGAAATACCTTATGATACAGCAATTCTTCTTCTTGATATTTACCCACAAGAAATATGAGGCATAACATGAGTAGATATATGCACACCAATGTTCATAGCAGCATTATTTAGAATAGTAAAAAGATGGAGACAGCCTAAGTGCCCATCAACTGAAGATTGGATAAACAAACTGTGGTACATACACACAATGGAATATTATGCTACCTTGGAGAATAACAAGGAAGCTGCAAGCCACCACATAATATGGATGAATCTTGAGGACATATGTTGAGTGAAATTAGTCAGTCACAAAAGGAGAAATACTGCATAGGACCACTACTATACAAGACTAAGAAAAAGAATCCATACTAAAGCAGGGGTTGGGGGGTGGATTCTTGGCTGGCTACTGGGATGTGGGGACTTGGGTGAGGGGAGGGAGAGGAAGGTGGAGCACAGGGTAGGGAATAGACACAGGATAGTTTGGGTGCTAGGGAGGGGTCAATATTCAAGATGGGGGAGAGGAATGGTAGGACAAAGTGGATGGGAGAACAATTAGGCAGGTTTGCATGGGTTAAGTGGGACAGAGGTAAATAATGATGTATGCACAAACTTGGAACAACAGGGCTCTGGGATACAGGAATTGAGACATGGTTGGAATGGGGAAAATGGGGGAAACAATGTTAAGATGCTTGGCTGTCTTATGAATCTTGGTTTCCCTGGCATACCATTATAAAATAGATACTTGAAAGGGAGAGAAAGGAATAGCCAGAAATATCAGCATAGAAAGCTTGTAAGTCCGTCTTCTACCTATAATTGATTGGAATACCTAAAATGGGGCTACAATGTGCCCAGTGAAGGAGGCTTCCTCTGGAGCCTCTGCATTACATAAAACCATAGGTGGAATTCTAAACAGCATTCATAATCTTCAGAGGAGAGAAATTTCCACTTGAAAGGACAAGTAGACCAGCCTGGAGTGGCTAGAAGAACAGAAGATACTTCTTGAAAGAAAAACCTACAGGAAAAATACAAAACAATATAGGCAGACCAACTGATTACTACAAGAACAAGCAAGTTGCTCACCCAGGAGACATCAAGACAAGTGGTCAGGTCCCCTCAGGGCAAACCTCCTTCCAAGACTAAGACTAAATGTGAATACACGCTCTGATTGGTGACCACGTTCATTACCAATAAGGGAAAGTGAGGAAAAAACAGCAATGAAGCTGCAAGCTAAGCCCTACAATGTTCAATAGGCTCTTGTGAACCCGGGTAGAGACCTGGTTGGCCAGCAGTGTGGCATGACCTGGGGACTCTTGGACCCAGAGTCAGTGACATAGCCACAGAGGACTAGAGTGGAGAGTGAAGCATCCAGCTGATAAGAAGAGATGGCATATGTATAAGAATACCCACACTTGCAGATAATACCCACTTGACTTGGCTTCAATGACTGGATGATCAGAGCTCAACTAGAAGAGGAAAAGAAAAGAGTAATCTGATACAATTTGATGAACTTGGCCTACACTTATGGATGCAGTAGCTCAAAAGAGGGAACAAATCTTTATAGCAAGGATCATTCCCACCACCTCCATACACAGAGTAGACAGGGATGGGCCACTTGGACATTGGCTACCCAAAATGGGGGGGGCTTCAAGGGCAACAAAGTGACTGGCTTACAAGTTTTCAAGAGGGAACCTAGATCCAGAGGGCATGGAGGAAAGTAGACTCTCCACTGAGTAGTAGCCAATATGTCTAGGTGGGGCTGATGAAAGGAAATGCGGATAAGTCTCTTGTGATACAATAGTGAATAACTGTTATCAGGACTGATTTTGAGGGTTAGAAATGTAAAGGCAGATGTTTTGTAGCAAGGAGGGGAGTGATTAACTTTGTAGTCTAGGAGCAGAGGTCCCTGCAACCATCAAGGGAGAAGAGCGGAGAGCAGGACCCTACCCAGAGAAGCAGTGATGCCAGAGATGGAGGCAGAGATGATGATGTGGAGAGCTGGTGCATCTGGGGACTTCAGACCCAGAAAGGGAGAGGGGCTGTGTGCTGACACCTGGGGGGACAGGCTTTTAGGGTACACCCTGTGGTTGGTTGATGGTGCATGGAGGGGATTGTAACCATGGCACTGAAATGATATATGATAGGATGAATGTAAAACTAATGTTCTCCCATGTAAACTATCACATAATTTAAAATAAAACATTAAAAAAAAAAAAAAAAAGTTAAGGGAATAGTAATGAACAGCCATGGACTCATCACCTGGTTTTAACAATTATCACTTACTATCAATCTTGACCTTCTGCTGAGAATTTGCATATAGACACACAACCATTTTTCCCTCCCCAGTCATGTGAGCCACATCACAGACATAATTTTATCTCATTTGTAAATATATTTATTGTTGTTAAGTACCATCGAGTTAGTTCCGACCCATAGTGACCCTGTATAGGGTTTCTGAAGAATGGCTAGTGAGCTTGAACCACTGACCTTTCAGTTCAAACTGATGTTGCTACTAGAAATTTTTAATTTATACCTGTAACTCACATATTTCTACTAAGGAATGGTGGGCTTGAGGCGTGTCATATTAAGATTTGATGTTTTGATGAGAATATGTCATAGATCATGTTGTGGACTCATTGCATATACTAGGGGACATAGAATTATTGGTTGTCCCTCTTTTATTATGTTTAGATGGATCAGTGGGTGCAGATGTTCTTATCCTGATCTATCTTTTCTTAAATTGCCATTATCCTCTCATCTAACAGTTTTAGAAATAATTATTAATTAATTATTACACTGACCAGGGTTCCTACACCTCAGCATTGTTGCCATTTTCAGCAGGATAATTGTTGAGAAGGTTGTCTTGTGAATTGCCTTCTACCAACCAGATGCCATGAATACAACTTGCCTCTTAGTTGTGACAATCAAAAATATCTCTAGACGTTGCCAAATATCACCTTTGAGTATGCACCTTTCTCAGTTTGAGAATCACTTGTTATTATCTCCTTAGGACCAAACACAAAATTAACCATTTCAGTGACAATTCCCCTAATGTCATCTTTCTATAACCAAGAAATAACCACCTTCAACTTTGTTATGATGTCACTCTCTAGTCCCATGATTTCACAGGGCTTTGAGTCCCTCTCCCTCATCAGAACATGAGCTCCTCAAAGGTAGCCTCTGAATCTTTGTGTTCCTACTGCATGAAAGGGCTTTCAGTCCACTCATTCTGGTTTACCCCTTGTTGAGAATTTGCATTTTCATCCAGAACTGCTGAACCAGAATCTACACTTTAACAAATTACCAGGTGACTCTTATAGAACCCCATAAGAATCACTTTGGGATCTTATTAAAATGTAGATTATGCTTTGGTATAACTAGGGTTGACATGCAAATCTCAGGAGAAGATCAAACCAGAATGAACCTGTTCAAAACCCTGAACAGAATACCTGAATTTAATATTTATGAATAAAATGCCAAAAATGGTCATAAGACAGTGTCTTAGTCTGGGTTCTTTATAAAGTAAAACCAGTGAAATTTATATTTCTATATATTTAAAGAGATGTTTCTATCAAGGAAATGACTGACAATCATAAAGCCGGGAGAGTCCCAAGTCTGGGTCAGATGAACCAATATCAGCAGAGAAACAGGCAGGTCCCTCAGGCAGGCAGGTCCAGCAATCAGACAGGTCTAACAGACAGAAGGCAGACAGAAAGGCAGGCAGGTCTGGGAAGTAGGAAGGCAGGCTGCTGATGGTTTCCAGAATCCGCAGCTAATAGAGCAGGTCACTGGCTCAAGTCCAAAGAACCAGAGATCAGAGGATGAGCCTGATGTAAAATCCAGACCCAGCTAAGAGCAAACAATCTTTACCTGAGTGTCTAATATATTGGAAGCATGCCACACCCTGAGGAAACATCCTTCCAATTGATTGGTTTCTCATAACCAATCATCATAGTTTAGTTACATTGTATTAGATCTCATTATGAGGATAAGTATGGTGTTGGAGAATATTGAAAGTGCCATGGGTTGCCCATAGAACCAACAGATCTGTGCTGGAATAATTGCTGCCAGAATGCTTCTTGGAGGCCAAGATGGCTAAGCTTTGTCTCTCATACGTCAGACATATTGTCTGGAGGGACCAGTTGCTGGAGAAGGATATCATGTTTGGTAAAGTGGAGAGTCAGAGAAAAAGTGGAAGACCCCCAGCGAGATGGATTGGCCAAGTGGCAGCATCAATGGGCCCGTGTGGCAGCAATTGTGAGGTTGGCCCAGTATTGGGCAGTGTTTCATTCTGCTGTGCATAATGTCACTATGAGTCAGCACCGACTCGATGGCACCTAAGAAAAACAAAATATCCCAACTGCCAAACCACTGAGACTCCTGGCCAAGTCAAGTTGACACAAAACCTAAACTATCATAGACAAGAATCTCAAAGAGTTCCCTGATCCCCCTCAAGGGGAAAATTATGACCATCCATCTAGTTTTCACATATTTCTGCAATTTGCTTAGAAAAAGGCTATTTGTAGAATGCAAATTTTGGATAAGAAGGTTAGAGTTAGGTCTATTATTAGACTTGAGAATTCATTCATTCACAATACATAATAAATAGGGAAGTCAGCACAACATGACCAAAGCAAAGAAAAACAATGGGAAAATATGCCTTGGTATACAAGCGTAAAGGGTAACAACAGTAAATACAAGTGTACTATTACATAAACAATCTTGCAATAGCAGTAATGAGAAGCCAGAATTTAACAGCGGATACATATGTAGAAAATGTACACTGAACAGGTGTGGAATGGATTATGAGAGTACACTCATCAGCACACATAGGTTTGGCAAAGAACATTTCTATATTCATATTTTATGTGATGCAAATATATCCATGTTCCAATTAACCAGTAGAGTCAACTTTAATAATGGGGGTAGAGGAGCACTTTCAGGACCGTCATCTGCTGATGGGTCATGACCCATGAAGGGAAGAAAGAACTGCAAATATCAAATGTAAATCAGAACATCACACACAGAATGGCTCAAGGAAAATGGGAAGTCGTCAAAAATGAAATGAGGCACATATATGAGGGTGAGTAAAAAATTATCCACACTCCAGTTATTCACACACCTGTCCATGTGTATGGCTGATGACCACTCAGCATTCACCTGAAATGATTCTGTCAAATAGATGAGTGACAGTGGATTAGGTAGCAAATCATTTGCAAATCAGCCACAGCTCTGCCTATGAAACAATCCATAACAGACTTGGGTTTCAAAAAATTTGTGTGACTTCTGGCGCTTCCATAACCGGGCAGCACAGGTGCACTGGCTCCGGGAGAGGGTGGACAGTGTCGCACAGGGGAGCCCCCGCCTGGTAGACAGATGGCCCTTGGACAAACATAAGACTTTAGCCCTCAACATTGGGGACTTGCTTTTTTAAAGGGTCGAGCTACTGGGGAGTTGTGGGCATTTTGGACCTGCACTCAGCTCCCTCTCTGGGACAGTGCCCCACCCACTGCAGAGCTTGGAGCAAAAGGCTTGAGCAGACGGGTTCAGAGGGCGGGCATGCCCGGAGAGCCAGCGGAGCCACAGGGGCTGGCACAGTCCTTCATGAGGAGTGAGGGGTCTCATTGCCATGGGAGGCGTTGTCTGCGTGGATATAGTGCGGGCCGGGTGCCCACGGCGCAGGGAGACAGAGAGAGGCATTTTTTGATGATGACAGACAGGGACGCCATCAGCCAGCAGCCACTAATCCCACCCTCTACCCCCTCTGCCTAGGCTAGCCCTCTGCCCAACCTCCGAGGCTCAAGCCCGCCCATCAAGGCACAAACCAGCACAAGCAGAGACACTTTGAGGTGGTTTTTACCACCAGCAACAAGGCAATCCTGCTGTGGCTCTGTAGGTTAAGGGACCAGACTACAAAGCCTCTTGAACTTCAAGGTTGGTGGTTCAAGCCCACCAGCTGCTCCTTAGAAACCTTATACAGGGTCTTTTCTTTCTTTTATTTTTATTTTTGCTCTGAGGGTTAAGGGACCAGACTACAGAGCCTTTTGAACTGCAAGGTCGGTGGTTCGTGCCCACCAGCTGCTCCTTAGAAACCCTATACAGGTTCTTTTTTTTCTCTCTTTCTTTTTGTGTGTGTGACTAGAGATTGCCTTATTTAATCTTGTTGTTTTTTCTGATACTGAATTCTTTCTCCTTTTTTTTTTTTTTTTTGTCCTTTCTTTATTGTTGTTGTTTTTTGTCTTGCTTTGTTTTTATCTCATTATCGCTTTTGTTTTTGACTTTGCTTTTGATTTTGTTTTCTACCTGACTGGTGTTGCTTGGTGGTCACATAGCCTCCGTTCTGCTACTGGAAAATTCCGCTTTTGATTTTGGCTTTGTTTTCTACCCGACTGGTGTGTTTGGCTGTCACATAGAAGAGTGAAAAGGGAAGACCTCATCCTGATCACATCTTCTTGGAGGCAATTAGAAAACATAAAAAATTACCAAAGTACATACTTAATTATTAGAGCCACAGATAAACATTAAACATGTCCAAGAAGCAAAAGCAGATGACCATATCGGCACATGTCCAGAAAAAAGATAAAATATCTGAGACAAATGAACCAGAAGTAGACATTCCCTCCATGTTGGAAGTAGGGCAGGCCTTAGAAATACCTGAGAAAGGATTTAGAAAAATGATTATAAAATGTTTCAAAACACTTTACAATGGAGTTGAGAAAAATAAGAAGTCAAAAAGTGCTACAGGAACAATCAAACAAGATAGATACAGCATTGGTAACATTCCAAAACCTACAGAAAGAGGTCCAAACAATCAACAACAAGGTGGCAAAAATAGAAAACTCTTTGAAAGGGCAGAGGAGTAGAATAGATGAGGTGGAAGGAAGAATCAGTGAGCTGGAAGACAAGTCTCTCAATGCCACTAAGATAGAAGAAAAAACACAAAAAAAGAGTAAAAAATTCAGAGGAAGGTTTAAGATTCATGTTGGACAACATGAAGAGGAATAACCTAAGAATTATTGGCATTCCAGAACAAAATGAGTCACATAAGTCTACAGAGGAAATAGTCAAAGAACTACTGGAAGAAAATTTGTCTAACATCCTCAAGGGCAAAAAGATAGAAATACAAGAAGCTCAACGAAGTCCAGGAAGGGTGGACCCCCCAAAAAAATCACCAAGACATATCATAGTCAAGCTCTCCAAACTCAAAGACAAGGAGACGCTCCTGAAAGCAGCAAGAGAAAACAGAGGGGTCACATACAAGGGAAAACAAGTCAGACTAAGCTCAGACCTCTCAGCAGGAACCATGCAAGTGAGAAGGTAATGGGGAGACATGTATAAAACTCTGCAAGAAAAAAATTGCCAACCAAGAATGCTTTATCCAGCAAAGTTATCAATCAAATATGAGGGTGTAATCAAAACATTCCAGGATAAACAGAAGTTATGGGACTTCACCAAAGCCAACCCTGAGCTACAAAACATCCTAAATGGAGTTCTGCGGACCAAGAACCAACAAGAACAGACAACAACCAGAGATTGACGTACGTGGCAGCACCTCCCTGAATTAACTCAACAGAAAGAAGAAATGTTTACAAAACAAAACTATAAGAACAAACTCAGAGACTCTGGGAGGGCAGGCTATGAGCAAAACAAGTATAATGCAAAAGAAGGTGAACACGTAGGAACAGAGATCCAGACAACGAGAAGGTCAGGTAGACTACAGGATAAAATAGACTGCACTAAATGGACAGAGGAGTCAATGGACCATAAGGCAACCTCAAAGAAAATTAACACTTCACAGCATACCAAGAGAATGAGAATCCAAGAAGAATATGAAAACATTAAAACTATGAGGAAATGCACAAGTAAGAGCACACAAATCAAGAATTCAACAGAGAAAGACAAACAGAACAAAGATGCAGCAACAACACAACAAAAAACCAAATATAATGACAACAATTAATCAATACCTATTGATAATTACACTGAACGTAAATGGATTGAATGCACCTGTTAAGAGACGGAGGGTGGCAGAATGGATAAGAAAACAAGATCCTTCAATATGCTCTCTGCAAGAGACACATCTCACACCCAGAGACAGAAACAGATTAAAAGTGAAAGGATTGGAAAAAATATACCAAGCTAACTGCAATAAATAGCGAACAGGAGTGGCAGTGCTAATCTCAGATAAAATAAACTTTAAAGCAAAAGCCAGAATAATAGATAAAGATGGACATTATCTCATGATTAAAGGGACAACTGAACAAAATGAAATAATCATATTAAATATCTATGCTCCCAATGAAAGAGCGCCAAAATATCTAAAACAAACTCTAATAGATTTGAAGAAAGAAATAGATGAGTCTACAGTAATAGTGGGTGACTTTAATACACCACTTTCAAAAATGGATAGAACAACCAGAAAGAAACTGGACAAAGACACAGAAGAACTAAACAACATAATCAACCAACTGGACTTCATAGATGTATACAGAACATTCAACCCAACAACTACACAATACACATTCTTTTCAAGTGCATATGGAACATTCTCCAGAATAGACCATGTTTTAGGCCACAAAACAAGTCTCCATAAATTTACAAATATCAAAATACTACAAAGCATCTTCTCAGACCACAA
>NW_006408589.1:10557781-10572369 GCF_000296735.1 Chrysochloris asiatica | reverse complement strand
AAAGGCAAGAAGTGACTGGCTTACAAGCTTTCAAGGGGGAATCTAGTGCTAGGGAGCATGGAGGAAGGCAGAATCTCCAGTGGGTACTATTCAATTTGTCAGGGCAGAGTGGATGAAAGGAAATACAGATGGGTAACTCACAATACTGTAGTGAAGAATGCTTATCAGGACGGATTATGAGGGTTGCAAATGCAAAGGCAGACATTTTGGAACAAGGAAGGGAGTGATTAATTCTACAGGCTAGGAGCGGAGCTATCTGGGACCTTCAATGGAGAAGAGCCGAGAGCGGGACCCTACCCAGAGAAACAGAGATGCCTGAGATGGAGACAGAGACGATGACGTGGAGAAATGAAGTGGCTGGGGACTTTGGATCCAGAGAGGGAAAGGGACTGTGAGCCAAAAACTGGGGTGGGGGGAAGGGAGGAGGCGAAGTGTAGGGGAGCAATGAAGTAATGAAGTGGCTGGGGACTTCGGATTCAGAGAGGGAAAGGGACTGTGGGCCGAAAACTGGGGCCCGCGAAGTGTAGGGGGTGGGTTTGTAGGATATACCCTTTGGCTGGTTGATGATGCATGGAGGGGATTGGAACCATGGCAATGAGATGATATATGATGGAATGAATGTAACACTAAAGTTCTCTCATGTAAACTACCATATAATTCACAATAAAACATTAAATAAAAAAGTTTGTGTGAGATGGGTACTGAAACAACTCATGGAAGAACATAAACAGAAACATTTGGACATCTGCAAACAAAATTTGGACCAATACTTAAAGGAAGGTAAAGGATCCTTTTTAATAAATTGTTACTGATGACAAGGCATGGACTCCTCATTATGCACTTGAGAGTAAAAAATGGCAGAGTATGGAGTGGAAACATTCTCAGTTGCTGACCAAGAAAAAGTTCAAAAATTAACCATCAGTTGGGAAATTGATGCTTGCAGTTTTCTGGAATTCTCAAGGGTTACTATTGGAACACTATCAGAACAAAGGTTCCGCAATCAACAGTGCTCATTATACTGAGATGCTCACTGAAGAGCTGAAGCCTAAACTTTGGATTATACACAGAGGACTGCTATACAAGGACATGGTAATCTTGCATGACATTGCATGTCCACACACCTCTGCCCATACTGCTGACACTCTGTAAAAACATTTTCAGATATTAAAGCATTCTCCCTATAGTCCTGACCTTGCTCCAGTGGACTTTTACCTGTTTGGTCCTTGAATGCAGCCTTTCAAGGATAAAGACTGACCTCTGATGGAGAAGTGAAAACAGTGGTGTATTTTCATGGCTCACAGCTCAGCCTAAAACATTTTTTAATAAAGGAACACGAAAGCTTGTTTACAGATGGAGAAAATGTATTGAGAAGCGTGGAGATTATGTTGAAAAATGATGTATTTGTCTTTTCTAAAAGTTGATTAAAATAAAGTCTACAACCAGAGTGTGGATAATTTTTGACTCCCCCTCAGACATTGATGTCCTAGGCTAAGGAGTCCTGATGTAGCACTTTAGGATAATTACTGGATTGCTAACCACAAAGTTGGTGGTTCAAAACCACCAGGCACTCCTCAGAAACCCTATAGAGACAGGGTTGTTATGAGTCAGCACTGACTGGACAGTATTTAACACAACAAAAGGCTGAATTGGAATGGACTGGTATTGGCCATATTGAATCAGAAAATCATGATTTACTATGCCAGGAATAATAAATTGAAGAGCAATGATGTGGCATTCCTCATCAAAAAGAATATTTCAATATCTCTTTTGAAATGTAATGCTGTCTGTGATAGGATAATATCCATGCAACTACAAGGAAGACGAGTTAATACCACTATTATTCAAATTTACACACCAACCACCAAAGCCAGTTGAGAAAAACTGAAAAATTCTACCTACATCTTCAGTCTGAAATTGATCAAACATTCACTCAAGATACATTGGTAATTACTGATGATTAGAATGCAAAACTTGGGGGGAAAAGAAGAGGAATCCTTTGTTGGAAAATATGCCCTTGGTAACAGAAAAGATACTAGAGATTGCACAATAGAATTTTTCAGGACCAACAACTTATTTATTGCAAATACCTTTTATCAACAACATACACGGGCTGTGGCCCTGTAGGTTAATGCACTGGACTGCTAAGTCATTTTGAACTACAAGGTTGGCAGTTCAAGCTCACCAGCCGCTCCTCAGAAACCCTATACAGGGCTATGGGTAGGAATTGACTCAATGGCACTCAGCAACAACAACAACATACATATGTTGTTGTTGTTGTTAAGTGCCATCAAGTCGGTTCCGACCCATAGAGACCCTGCACCGGGTTTCCGAGGCTGCAAATTTTTATGGGAGCAGAAAGCCTCATCTTTCTCCATAAAGACCTCACCAAATAGAATAAACAGGAATTAAATTGATTATGTATGGGTGATGGGAGGATGGAAAAGCTCAATAACATCTAATAAAACAATTCTAGGAGCTGACTGTGGAACATCTCAAAAAGACAAAGTCAAATATTATAATGAAATGTACCAAAACCTGGAGTCAGAAAACCAAAAGGGGAGAACAAATTCAGAATGTCTCAATTTTAAAGAAATGAAGAAAAATTCAAGTCTCAACTGGAAGTACTGAAGTATTCTATAGGAGTCCTGGTGTGCACTGCAGGATAATGTACTAGACCATGAGGTCAGTTTGAACTGCAAGGTTGAGGGTTCAAATCCACCAACTGCTTCTCAGAAACCCTAGACAGCGTCACTATTAGTTAGAACTGACTTGATAGCACTTAACAACAACATAGGTAAAATATTCAATAATGTAGTAAGCATCAAAAGAAGATGGAAAGAATACATAGTAATTGTAGCAAAAAGATTTGGTCAATGTTCAATCATTTCAAGAGTTACTATATGAACAAGAACTGATGACACAGAAGAACTGAAGATACTGACGCACTCAGTTTATGCCAATAAATTTGAAAGATAGCTACCTGACCAATCAACTGCAAGAGATCCATAATTGTGCCCATTCCAAAGAAAAGTAGCTAAATAGAATGTGGAAATTATCTAACAGTATCATTATTGTCACATGCAATTACATTTTTGCTGAAGAAAAATAAAAAATGGTTACAGTAGTATATCAACAGGGAGCTGCCAGAAATTCAAGCTGAATTCAGAAGAAGATGGAACGAGGGATATCACTGCTGATATCAGAGGGATCTTGACTAAAAGAAGAGAATATCAGAAAAATACAAAGATGTTTACTTAAGCTTTATTGACTATGGAAAAGAATTCAACTGTGTGGATCATAGCAAACTATGGATTACATTGGGAAGAATGGGAATTCCAGAACACTTAATTGTGCTCATGAGGAACCTGTATTTAGACCAAGAGGTAGTCATTCAAACAGAACATGGGGATACTGCCAGATTTAAAATCAGGAAAGATGTGTGCCAGGTTTGTAAACTTTCATCATATTTATTCAATCTGAATGCTGAGCAAATAGTCCAAGAAGCTGGATTATATTAAAAACATGGCATTAGGATTGGAGAATCATTAACAATTTCGGTATTCAAAAGGCACAATCTTGCTTGCTGAAAGTGAAAAGGACTTGAAATACCTGCTCATGAAGATCAATGAAAACAGCCTTCAGTATGGATTACAATTCAACGTAAAGAAAACAAAAATCTTCACAACTGGACCAATAAGCATCATGATAAACAGATAAAAGATTGAATGTGTTAAAGATTTTATTTTATTTGAATCCAAATCAATACTCATAGAATTGGTTGTTGTTAGGTGCCATCTAGTCAGTACCAACTCATCACAACCCTACGCACAACAGAACAAAACTCTGCCCGGTCCTGGGCCAACCTCACAATTGTTGCCACACATGAACCCATTGATGCTGCCACTTGGCCAATCCATCTCGCTGGGTGTCTTCCTCTTTTTCTCTGACTCTCCACCTTACCAAACATGATCTTCTCCAGGGACTGGTCCCTCCTGACAATATATCTGAAGTATGAGAGATGAAGTCTGGCCATCCTGGCCTCCAAGGAGCTCTCTGGATGCACTTCTTCCATCACAGATCTGTTTGTTCTTTTGGCAGCCCATGGTACTTTTTAAAATTCTCCTCCAACACCATAACTAAAAAGCATCAATTCTTCTCTGGTCTTCCTTATTCACTGTCCAGCTTTCTCATGCATACGAAGTGATTGAAAATCCCATGGCTTGGGGTCAGGTGCACTCTAGTCCTCAAGCTGACATCTTTGCTCTTCAACACTTTGTAGTAAAAAAAATCAACTGATGCATTGTATTGGGCAAATCTACTGCAGAAGACCTCTTTAAAGTGTTCAAGAGCATAGATGTGAGTTTGAGGACTAAGGTGCACCTGATCTAATCCATGGTATTTTTAATTGTTTCATCTGCATGTGAAAACAGAACAATGAATAAGTAAGACTGGAGGGTGATGCATTTGAATTGTGGTATTGAGGAAGAATATTGAAAGCACCACATACTTCCAGAAGGACAAATCTGTCTTAAAGGAAGTACAACCAGAATTCTCCTGAGGCAAGGACGATAAGACTTTCTCTCATTTCCTTAAGACATGTGGTTAGAAGGAGCCAGTCTATGTAGTAGGATACCATGCTTAGAAAAGTGGAGAGCTATCAAAAAGAGGAAAACCCTCAACTAGATGAATTGACACATAGCCTTCAACACTGGGCTCAAACATTATACTGATTGTGAGGATGGTGCAGGACCAGGCAGGGTTGCCATGAGTTGAAACGAACTCTAAAAGCAACAATTAACTACTATTCTACTATCTGTCTCTAGTGGTTTGCCCATTATGAATATTTATTATAAATGGAATCATATGTGTCTTTTTGTGCCTGGCTTTGTTCATCACTTAAGATGAAGTTTTCAAGGTTCACCAATGTTATAACATGTATCAGTATTTCATTCTTTTTATTGCCAAATAGTATTCCATTTTATGAGTATGTCGCATTTAGGGTGTTTTCACTTTGGGGTATATGATTGATGCTGCTGTCAACATTAATGTCCAAGATATTTTGGTTACATATATTTTCATTTCTCTTGGTTACATAAATGCTGTTGCTGTAAGGTGCCATTGAGTTGGTTCTGATCAAAAGTGATAGGGTTTCTGAGAAGCCGCTGGTAGGTTTGAACTGCCAATCTGACAGTTAGTAGTCATGTAAAAGTACTATATTTGGGCCTGAGCTTTCACCTTAGATTTTTTTTTATGACTAATTACTTTACTTACTAAGATGGTCTATTTCTTCTAGAGTCAATTTTGGTACTCTGCATCTTTCTAGGAATTTGATCCTCATTTTTGTTAGTCTTCTACTTGGTTAAACATGACATTTCTTTGTAGCTATGTGTCTTTCCTGATGACATGTCTGAAATAGCTAAGTTAAAGTCTCACCATTCTCACTTCTAAGGAATTATCTGATTATATTTTCTCAGAATTATTTGTTCACATTTTGGACAGTCCATGGTGTATTCAATATTATTTGCTAACACTTTGTAACACTACAGTTTGAATATTTCCATTCTTCTTCTGTATCCCTTTTTTCACTATGCAATTTTCTCATGCAAATAAAGTAACTGAAAAGACCACGGACTGGGTCAGGTGCACCTTAACTAGATAGTAAAGTGGTATCTTTGCTTTCTAAAACTTTAAAAAGGTCTTTTGCATTAGATTTCCCTAATGCAATATGTTATTTAATTTCTTAACTGCTGCTTCCATGGATGTGTATTGTTGACCCAAGGTGAATAAAACATTGACAAATTTAATTTCTTCTCCAGAACAGAACTGACACACATTAAGATAAAAACTCATTCATCCTTTCTCATGAGCACTCAGAATGACCGCACACAATATTCATTTCTAATGCATTCAAGAAAATACCACCATTTTGCATCCAGGCACACCATGCACCAACAGGCAGGTCTACCATCAACTGTGAATATGTGGCCAGAGCCCTAAGAGCTTTCATCTTCTTCCCTTGTACTTACAAGTTGCATAAGAGGAGCTGTTTTGCCAATCTCCCATTTAAGGCAGACCTAATTAGATCAACTTCTGGCTTTGATCAGAGAGGGTCTTTGGAAAGTTGAACAGGTTGGAATGGACTTGAATGCCAGACAGAAACCAGTGTGCCAAAAATAAAGCATTAACCAAAGCCAAGAAAATAGGGTTGGCTGAGGCATGACTTGGTATGGGGCTCTAGGTATTTTAAACAACCGGATATGATGGAAGCAATTAGGAACAGCAGTAATTGCCTGTCAGGCAATATTGCCATTTGCTGAGGACAAAGCTGATTCATTTAGACATTAGGCTGCCTGGGGCCCTCCACTGTACCCTTTCACTTTTAGAGATTGTCTTCTGGTTTCTATTACAATGATGCTCAAACTGAAGACTCCATTAAAATGTCTAAGTGGGAGGGAGAAGAAAGTCTTGGAGTAAGTCTTTCAAGGCTATTGCCATGGTTGGTTTTATTCATGGAACAGGGTACTGTATACACTTATTTTACCAGCCACTCCTTGGAAACCTTGCACAGCGTGACTGTGAGTCGCAACTGACTCGAAGGCACTTAACAAACAACAATAAGTAGTAAAAGCACCAAGTCCTCCAGCTCCATCACCCGACAGGTGAGGAGCCAAATTGGTTCTTCCCAAGAGGGGCTGTAGTCAAGTCACACTCTGTAATCATCTATTCTTTTCCATGCCTGGAAGAGTGAGTTTAAGAGCTCCAGTGTGACTCCACTTGTGCACCAGTTCCTAAGTCAATGATTCTCAAACATTTATAGGATTGGGTTTTTGTTGTTGTTGTTTTATGTGTGTATATATGCATATATAACAAAACACTGGCATTGAGCAATTCCTATCATGCTATATGCAACCATCATTTCTTTTTCCCAATTTTTACACTACCATTAACAAAAATTCAGCTGCCTTGACTTTTGCTGTGCCTTTTCACATTCTCACCAGCAAAGGATGATGGTTCTAATTTCCCGTCATCCTCTCCACCACCTTATTTCCAGTCTTTTGATCATCTAGTGGAGATGTGGAAGTACTTCATTATGGTTTTGATGTGCATCACCTGGTGTGGTGCTGTGGGCTAATGTGTCAGACTGCAAAGTCATTGGAACTTCGAGGTCAGTGGTTCAAGTTCACCAGCTGCTCCTTGGAAACCCTGTACAGGGTTGTTATGGGTCGGCACCGACTCGCCAGCACTTCACAGCAACAACAACAACAACAGTGGATCACTGTGGGATAATGCACTGGACTGCAAGGTCAGTTTGAACCACGATTTGGTGGTTCAAATTCTCCAGCTGCTCCTTGGAAATCCTATATAGGATTGCTATGAGTCAGAACCGACTTAACAACAACATTGGCTAATGACACTGAGCTTCTTTTCATGTATTTATTTTTCTCATTTGTAGACCCTTTATGATGAAATGTCTATTCAAGTCCTTTGCCAATTTTTAAAATTAAGTTGTTTATCTTTTCGTTGTTAGGTGGTGCGAGTTCTTTACAAATTTTGGATATATGGTTTCCAAACATATGGTTATAAATACTCAGTTTCACAACAACAAATGTTGTGACTATCTGGGATTCCCCTTCCTTTAACTCTGTTGTTAAAGCCCCCAGCTGCTCTTGCTTCAGATTATTACAGCCTGAATTCAGGGTCATGAAAAAGAGAAAAGGTGCCCATTCATAGGATGGATATAAAATGAACCCTCTCAGAAACAGGAAGGGGAACTCACTACCATCAAAGAAGAAAAAGTCAGGTGTGGAGCACTTCCTTTGGACTCTGAGATACCTGCACACTGAATCTCCTTAATCCAGGGACAGAAAGCTGTGAAGGTAGAGGAGTGGCAGAGAATCATCATCACCAGAACCCAAGAACCAAAGCACTAGACAGAGCAGTGAGCTTCCCAGCCCATGGAGTAAGTAAAGCTGAAGGACTATGGGAAGAAAACTTACTTGTAGAATGGGGTGCCTCTAGGTGCTTAAGTGGGGAACTAGGTTTACTGATCCACAAAGCTAAGCTGATTATCTTCTGGTTGAAGCGTATGGTGGAGTGGTGTGTCCTGTGGGCATTTATCAGCAGCTGACTGAAACAACTGTGCCCTGAGCAATTTGCTGACCTATTGCTTCTCTAATAAGCCCATTGCTTTTGTTGTGGTTTGGTGCCATCGAGTTGGTACTGACTCATATTGACCCTATGCACAACAGAACCAAACACTGCCTGATCCTAGGGCAACCTCACAATTGTTGCTATGCTTGAGTCCATTGATGCTGCCACTTTGCTAGTCCATCTCTCTGGGAACCTTCCTCTTTTTCTCTGACCCTCCACCTTACCAAACATGATATCCTTCTCCAGAGACTGGTCCCTCCTGACAGTATGTCTGAAATATGAGAGACAAAATTTGGTCATCTTGGCATCCAAGGAGCACTCCAGCTGTACTTCTTCCAAAACAGATCTGTTGGTTATTTTGGCAGCCCATGGCACTTTCAATATTCTCCTCCAACACCATAACTCAAAATCATCAATTTTTCTATGGTCTTCCTAAGTCACTGTCCAGCTTTCGCATGCATATAAGGTTATAGAAAATACCATGGTTTGGGTCAGGTGTACCTTAGTCCTCAAGCTGACATCTTGGCTCTTCAACTTTGAAAAGGTCTTGTGCAGCAGATTTATTTGCCTAAAAGCTGTGAGTATTTTCCTGAGTTCTTTGTGGCCACTCCAATGGGTTATCAAACCCAACTGAAGAGTAGAGAGGATTGTGGGAGGTATGTATGATGCCATAATTTTGCAGCTTGATGTCAGGAGCAGGGTTTGGTGCAATCCCTTCAGACTCATAGAAGATGGTTATTTGTAAGAGAAAGAACAAAGGCACATGGGAAGTGAAACTTTAGAGTCTTAAATGGTTACATTGCTTATTGTTACCTTTAACTATAGAAAGAAATGAAAGAGATATAATGCTGCTATTGAAGTTACTTGGGTATCTTGAGTACAGAGAACTTGTAAGTTTATATTTGATTGGATATGCTAAAAGGGGAGTTAGGAATTGTGTGGAAGAAACAGGCTTTATTGTTTTAAACCTCTGCAAAGTAAGGGCTTAGGTGGAAACTTGAGTACCACACAGAACTTCTGAAAGAACAGGAGATTTATTTATTTATTATTTACTTAATGTTTTATGTGAATTGTGTGATAGTTCACATGGGAGAGCATTAGTTTTACATTCATCCTATCATATATTGTTTCATTGCCATGGTTACAATCCCCTCCATGCATCATCAACCAACCACAGGGTATACCTTGCAAGCCTGGCTCCCTGGTCATCAGCACACAGACCCTCTCCCTCTCTGGGACTAAAGTCCCCAGCTACTCCATCTCTCCACGTCATCGTCTCTGCCTCCATCTCTGGCATCACTGCTTCTCTGGGTAGGGTCCCGCTCTCCCCTCTTCTCCCTTGATGGTTCCAGGAACCTCTGCTCCTAGACTGCAAAGTTAATCACTCCCCTCCTTGCTACAAAACATCTACCTAAGGGGGTTTGCTCTGAGGGGACCCAACACTTGCCTTGATGTCTCCTGGGCTAGCAACTTGCTTGTTCTTATAGTAATTAGTCGGTCTGCCTATGTTGTTTTGTATTTTTCCTGTCGGTCTTTCTTTCAAGAAGTATCTTCTATTGTTTTCTAGTCTGGGACGCTCAGCTGCTTGAGGAGCCGCCATCTTGGGTGAGAACACGCGGGGGAAGGATCAGAGCGGCCACAGACGCCTGGCAGAACCGCAGAGATAAAGGTGTGGACATTCTTCTCTTTTGGTAGCTGTTCATTGGTCCCTTGCTGTCTGCAAGTCACCTCCATTCGGGTGACTATAGAGGTGCCTGAGCTAGTGGGCACCCCAGCCCCACCCTCGGAGGGTTCTACTACGCATGCACACAGATCTCCTTTAAATTTAAAGAGACAGTTTGCAATTAAAACCAAACAGCCACAGCCGGCCCTGAACTGTTTCCAACTAGAAAAAAAGCTTGAATGGAGATTGTGGAGCGGGACAAGCAGACAAAAGAGGAAATTGGCCAAAAATTAAATCCTAAGTTACGTCAAAATGACCAATAGTGGTATCTTGAAACTTCTCAGGAAGAAGAGTGAAAAGGGAAACCCATTTCCTGGAGGCATTCAGAAAACATAAAAAATACCAAAATACATACCCATCTAAGTATTAAGTCCACAGATAACCCCTGAAGATGCCCCAAAAAGAGAAGAAGATGACCATATCTGCACATATCCAGAAACGAGATAAAGTGACTAAGGCAAACGAGTTGGAAGGAGACCTACACTCCATAATGGAAGATGGGCAGGCTTTGGAAATGCCTGAGAAGGAACTAAAAACAATTATGAAAGGTATCAAAACACTAGACACATAGAGGGAGAGGGGCTGTGTGTTGACGACCGGGGGGCAGGTTTACAGGGTATACCCTTTGGTTGGTCGATAATGCATGGAGGGGATTATAACCATGGCAATGAAATGATATACGATAGGATGAATGTAAAACTAATGTTCTCCCATGTAAACTATCACATAATTCACAATAAAACATAAAATAAAAATAATAATAATAATAAAAAAAGAACCATCTCAGAAGTAGCAAAGGGAACTTCACTATCATCAAAGAAGACAGAGCCAGGAATGGAGCATGCCCTTTGGACCTCAAAATCCCTACACATGGAAGCTCTTTGACCCGGGGACTGAAAACTGTGAAGCTGGGGGAGTGGCAGAGGAATGACAGCAGCACTATCCAAGAACTAGATCACAAGACAGAGCAGCGAATTTCCCAGCCCATTGAGCAAGTAAAGCTGAGAGACTCTGGGCAGAAAATTAACTTGCAGAACAGAATGGCTCCAAGCACTTAAATTAAGTGAGCAAGCTAGATATGCTGATCCACAGAGCTAGAGTCAAGTACCTACAGGGTGAGGCTTATGGTGGAATGCTGTGTCATTTATCAGCAGATGTCTGGACCAACTGTGCCCTGAGCTCAGTTTCCTGACCCTGTTTTGTAACCTGTTAACTGCCTCAATAAACCTCATAACTGAGTATTGTCTCTGAGTTCTGTGTGGCCATTACAATGCATTATTGAACCCAACTGAGTAGAGAAAGTTGTGGGAGGAATGGATGGTACCAGATTTTTGCAACATGTAATGTAAGGAGCTCTGGTAGCGTAGGGGTTACGAATCGGGCTGCAAACCTTAAGGTTAGCGGTTCGAAACTACCAGCCACCCCGTGGGAGAAAGATGAGGCTTTCTACTCCCGTAAAGATTTACACCCTCGGAAATCCTGTACAGGGTCGTTATGGGTCAGAACCGACTCGACGGCACTTAACAATAACAACAATAACAATGTATCTCTAGGGAAATATAAGTTCATTAGTAAGGAAGCAGGCTATCGAGCTTCCTAGAGAACAGCGAAAAACCTAGATATATTCACAAGCATTGTAAGCACTGTCAGTATTAGAGTCAGCCCTTCCTTGGTGAATGTCAGATTAAATTGTGCCCCCTTCCCTACAAAATACATACACACACACACACACAAACACATCAACTTGGCTGAGTCACGATTTTCAGTGGTTTGGCAGTTATGTAATGTGGCAGTTCAGTGATAATTTCCCATGATATGATCTGATGTGATAAACCAATAAGAGGACTGAGAATGGGTTGCAAACATAATCCTATCGCAACTCTGATCCGATGTAATGTAGTTACTCAGGTGTGTGTCCTATAACGTGTTTTAACTTATGAGATACAAAAGGAGATAAATGAGTAGAGAACAAGGGAGCTACTACCACCAAGAAAGGAGAGTTGACAAAGGAGTGCATCCTGTGGACTTAGGGTCTCTGTACAGGGAAAGATTGGAGGTCAAGACACATGGAGATCTCCAAGTAATGCTGGGACTATGGATGCTGAAAGGAGACAAGGACCATTCCCCAGAGCCAACAAAGAGAAAACCTTCCCCTAGAACCAGCACTCTGAGTTTGGACTTCTAGCCTCCTAAACTGTGAGAATAAATTACTACTTGGTTGGTAATGTCATCAAATTACATTTCTGTTATAACAGTTCACATAACTAAAACAATGAGTAAATAATTGAAACAAACATACAAACAAATGCTGATATAGAAGCTGGGAGACCTGGGTCTCATCAACATATTACTTGTCTCTAGCAAGCTATGTTTCTTGAATCACATTTTAAACTTTGTTCTATTTAAAGGTGTATAAGCAGGCCCTAAGGAGCTCTCGTAGCATAGTTGTTATGAATCGGGCTGCAAACCACAAGGTCAGCAGTTCAAAACTACCAGCTGCTCTGCAGGACAAAGATCAGGCTTTCTGCTCCCGTAAAGATTTACAGCTTTGGAAAGCCTGTACAGGGTCACTGTGAGTTGGAACTGACTCCACGGCACATAACCAACCAACCAAAGCAGGCCCTAGAAGATGGATCTTGGTAAATGTTTGTCAATTAAGCTATTTTGAACCTTAGCCTACTAGTCAGCAATATGGGGATAAATTTGGTTTAATCCAGTTTATCATTTGTTACAAGGACCTTGTAGGATAATGCATTGAAAAATTCTTTAGAAATGACAAATTATTATTCACATGCCCAGAAGAGTCTCTCCTTACAGTGAGGATATGGCAATATTTGCTAAAATTAAAAATTGTCAACTTGAATACTTAATTGGACTTCACATTTTAATAATTCAATTAATATACACTATCTCCTGTTAGCCTGAGATAGGCAAGATAAGAAATAGTATTCCCACACTACAGATGAAAAAAACCTGAGGCTGAGATATTAATTAAATAATAGATACAATCAAAGCCACACAGCACGCCAGTGGAAGGATCAGTCCTAGATCTCAGGGTATCAGCCTCCAGATTCTGATTTTTCAGCTCACCACGATGAGAAGTAACAAAGCTTCTTTGGCCTTCATTTCTTCTTCATTAGGTAGCCTGTTGCAGATAATCGAAGATTCACTTTCTGACCTACTAAGACTCAACAGAAGTAAGAAATGTTGGCCCAATTAAATCTAACTCCCTATGTTGAGGTGCTAGGGATACAAGGTGGGGTAAGAGAGTGTGTGTGTGTGTGTTATGTGCTGTGGAGTCGGTTCTGACTCATAGCAACCCTGTACAGGGTTTCCAAGGCTATAAATCTTTACAGGAGCAGAAAGTCTCATCTTTCGCCCATGGAACATCTGGCAGTTTCAAACTCCTGACCTTACAGTTCGTAAGAGAGTAGAGGGTGGCAAAGAAGGTAAGTAATAATTACAATGAGTAGGTGAACTCACAACTCAGCCAACAAGGCATGAATTAAATGTGGTATATAGGATAATTAGCAGTCATTTAGTGCAGGAAAATTGCTACCAGCTGCTCAGAACCCAAGGCTGAAGGGTTGGTCTGCAAACAGTTATGAGAACAAGCAAGCAGACAGCTCCAAAATGAAGCTGTGCCCCAAGGTCTACAGGCTATGTTTTATTGTCCAGAGACAGGCTTTCCCTGGATGGATCCACTGTACTCATTAATTACTGTTATACAAATTTCTTGGCCTGACCAAAAGCCTCCAGAGAACACGATCATGGGTCTGTGGAGAATCAGACACACTAAGCTCTAAATAGGGATGTCAGAATCCTGAAACCCAGGAAATGCTTCTCAGTATGGACCTGTCACTTTCTTCATTGAACCCAGTGAAAAACATGCCATCTTTTTCAACCCCAATGTTTATTTCCTCAGTGAAAACCTGCCTGCCCCTCAATCAGTTGGCATAAGCACTATCCCAAACAGTCTAACATCTATCTCCTACTTAGCAACTGAGTTACTAGAACCCTTCAGAATAACACTTTAAAAAAATAAATAAATAAATAAAATAAGATGATCGTAGAATATCCTCTTACCTGAAAGTGTCAAAGACTAGGAGAGCCACATCAGAAGGTCCAAGGAACCAACTCGAAGAGGCCTTCACTAACTAAAACAAGGCAGTTGGAACATTAATATGAATAATAATTGCAAGATTTTAAAATACTTCACAGATGTTAAGATCCATATGCTCATAAAGATACTGGAATCAATACTCAATGTCACCTTTGGAGTTTGATAGAGAACCAACACATTATTCTGAAAACCTGGTTGTTGTTGTTAAGTGCTGTCGAGTCAGTTCCAACTCATAGAGACCCTGCATATGGTTTCCAAGGAGCTTGAACTGCCAACCTTGCAGTTTAAATGGCTTTGGAATCTGGCGCATTCACCCACAGTGCCACACCAAAAAAAAAACCCTGGTAACTAATAGAAACCAACGTTCCTTGCCTTGATTCCTCCAAAACTCAAAATGCCAAACTGTTCGCTTTTTTCTGCTTTCTTTCAGTCAAGAATCTCTTGTTCTCCCAGCAGTTCTGGTTTGGTATGAATGTCTTTTCAAATTCAAAGGTCTCAACTCTCAAGGCATTGGGTGCACTCAGGATTCCACCTAAAGCCCCACACTTGGTGGTGGTAGTGATATGCCTTGGAGTCCATTCCGACTCATAG
>NW_006408589.1:10529942-10531278 GCF_000296735.1 Chrysochloris asiatica | reverse complement strand
ACAATAGTGAATAATTGCTTTCAGGACTGACTGTGAGGGTTGGAACTGTAAAGGTAGACATTTTGTAGCAAAAAGAGGGGAGTGATTTACTTTTCAGTCGGGAGCCGAGTTCCTGGGGACCACCAGGGGAGAAGAGCGGAGTGAGGGATCCTACCCAGAAAAACAGTGATGTGAGATATGGAAGCAGAGACGATGGCATGGAGAGATGTAGCAGCTGGGGACTGTGAACCCAGAGAGGGAGAGGGGCTGTGTGCTGAAGACCAGGGTGCAGGATTGCAGGGTATACCCTTTGGATGGCAGTGATGCATGGACGGGATTGTATCCGTGGCACTGCAACGATATACGACAGGATGAATATAAAGCTAATGTTCTTCCACGTAAACTGTCACATAGTTCACAAAGGATTTAAAAAAAATTCTTATAAGGATTGATATCAATAGCGTACATGCATTGATTCTTATGAGTGAGCTACTGTTTTAAACTCTCCTTTCCCCTGGAGTCCTGGTGTGGTGCTGTGGGGTTAATGCTCCAGACTACAAAGCTATTTGAACTGCAAGGTTGGCAGTTCAAGCTCACCAGCTGCTCCTTTGAAACCCTATACAGGGTTCTCTATGGGTTGGAATTGACTCAACAGCACTTAACAACAACTCACCTGTTATTTCACTAACTGCTCCAAACATCTGTAGAATGGGCAATACTTTTCATCCTCATTTTCAGGTGAAAACTCAGAAGCACAGAGCATTTAAGGGATCTGTCTAAATACAGGAAAGGAGAGTATTTGAAACAAGAGCAACTGACTTCATGTTCTGTGCCTCTAGTTACTATGCTCTTCTGCCCTTTTGATTTAAAATGGCTGGCACATAATAGGGGCTCAATAAACAGCGTCTGCTTTATGAACATTATGGTTGGAAATTCACCAGGATTAGCCCATAAAACAGCTTACATTACTCAACTAATGAATATAAATGAAGGAAAGACACTAAGCCCTGTGTTGTTGTTAAGTGTCGTTGAATTCAGTGCCATAGTGACCCTGTATAGGGTTTCTGAGGAGCAGCTGGTAAGTTTGAACCACCAACCTTGCGGTTCAAACTGACTTTGCAGTCCAGAGTATTAACCCACAGCTCCACACCAGGATTCCAAGTGCCCTGTAGAAAAGAGTTAATATAGTAATCAGTGGGCTTTAAATGACCTGCTCAATGTTGCAAAGAGAAGACCTCCTGGCTCCGTCTCTTAGTTCTCATGGGTTCCCACATTACCTGTGGAAAGTTTATGGCTCCCATTCCATGCATCTCTTCTGCAGACTTGGGAGTAGTATGGGCTATTGTTGTTGTTGTTG
>NW_006408589.1:10524025-10529717 GCF_000296735.1 Chrysochloris asiatica | reverse complement strand
CATATGAGGGGGCTTCAAAAAGTTAGTGGAAACTTTCAATGAAAACATACTAAAATTTTTCCACAGACTTTTTGAAGCCCCCTCCTATTTTTCTTCTTCTGCTCTCTCTCTCTCTTTCACATACTTTGCCAACACTTTCCTCAGCAGCTGCTAAGCTGTTCCTCATCCTCCCACTCAGCTGAATGCCAGTTATCCAACCATCCCAAACCAGCTGCTTATAATGATTTCAGCTTCCAAGAGACAGCTTGACTCAAAATGCCATCAAGTCCCGCTGCCAGGGGAGGACAAGGACTCATGCAGCAGAAAGGGACAGAAAGCATCATAACCAGGAGCCATTGTTCCAGGAGGGCTCTACAAACAGAAAGAACTATAAGGGACGGGGGATGTACCCTCTGAAAATGACCAGCATCTCAACAAGCATTTCCTGAGGCAACAGGGTCCTCTGTATTAGCGTCTGTCCTCAACCTACCTTTCCAGGAGTTAGTTGTATGAGACAAAACATGCATTTTCTGTTATTTGTTTGCATCTTATTTTCTCATTTGAAAGCACATTACCCAGTTGTTGACTCTGACACATGGTGATTCCACGTGTATCAGAGTAAAATTAATTGTGCAATTTAGGGTTTTCGACCGCTGATTTTGCAAAAGTACATCACCAGACCTTTCTTTGGAGACACCACTGGGTAAACTTGTATCTCTAAACTTCTGGTTAGCAGCTGAGCATGTGAACTGTTGCACCACTCATAGGCAGAGTCTAAAACTCAGAGTTTTCTGATTTGATCTTCCTTGATTCCATCTCCTTTGGCAGGCTAGGGACGGGTAGATTGGTGACCCAGACTGGGCTGATTCTAACTAATCATCGTGGGCCCATTGGGATTAATCCAAGGGGAGAGTACATGACCTGGTCCAGCCAATCAGAAACCTTCCCCTGGAACTCTGAACCCAAAACTGGTTGAGAAGTGTCCCTTTTTCTCATACAACACTGAAAACATGAGTGGAGCACCTCCTGGAGCCACAAGGCCAATCACTGAAGTGAGTTAGCTGCTTAGGGAAAATGGAAATCTGATAACCTGAGAGGACGATTTCTGAGGTGGTTCCTGATTTCATAAGCCAGTAACTCTCCCTTTTTTTGGTACAAGTCAGTTTGTTTGAATTGAGTTTCTATGACTACAAATTTGGCCAGTGTTTGAAATCTGATGTGGAAGGAGGATCTGTTAAGCCATTTAACTTTTCAAACCTTCTAATAGTATGGCATCCAAACAGGAAAATAATTTTAGAGTTTGTATCTCAGAACAATGTGTTGCTCTTACATATACACATACAAATATACTTTTATTTCTCTCTCTGTGTATATATGCACATATATATGATGGTGGTGATATACCTTGGAGTTGGTTCTAATTTGTAATGACCCTGTGTAGGGATTCAGAGGTTATAAATCTTTACAGGAGCAGAAAGTCTCATCTTTCTCCCATGGAACAGCTGGTAGTTTTGAATTGCTGACCTGAGTTTAGCAGCCTGACTTGTAATCCACTACTAGAGCTCCTTGTTGTTGTTCTTAAATGCAGTTGAGTCGGTTCCGACCCATAGCGACCCTGTATAGGGTTTCCAAGAAGCAGTTGGTGAGCTTGAACCACCAACCTTGCAGTTCAAATGGCTTTGCAGTCTGACACATTAACCCACAGTGCCACAACAAGACTCCTTAGAGCTCGCTCTCTATATCTATATATATTTTTTCAAATGGCTGAAAATAATGGGATTATTTCTGACCTTTAAAGTCCCAAATGATTCTCACAAAAGTTAAAGCTTCATCCAGGAGCTCAAAAAATGCCATCCACAACTCAGACTCTCTGCATCTCTCGTTTCTGTCTTCCATGGTGTCAGTTTCATCCTTTGGCACTGTTAAAACCACTGAGGAAATCAAGGTAGAAGACGGATACCCACTCAATTGTATGACCAGTAGCCATAATTGGTTTTAAAAGAAAAAAAAAAAAATCTGAAAGATTCAAATATAATGCAAATGAGAATTGTGTTTCCATTTTAATAAAATAACTTCAGAATCATGTATCTGTATGTGTATGCGTGTATGTGTGTGTGTAAACAGTTAAGTGCTAAACTACTTACCAAAAGGCTGGCAGTTCAAACTCACCCAGAACTACCTTGGAAGACAGGTTGGACAGTCTGCTTCCTAAAGGTCACAGCTTTGAAAACCCTATGGTGCAGTTCTGTCCTGCACACATGGAGTCACCAAGAGCCAACATCCACTAGATGGTAACTAACAACAAATGTATATGCATATATGTATATATGACTGTATAAACATGCACATGCATGGACAACAATCTTAAAGGAACATTGTCACCTACCAGCCCTCCCTCACAGCAGTTATTCTTCTATGCACAATAAGAAATCCCAAGCCAATGTGATAGAAAACTTCCAAATGCTAAGAATCCAACTTGCTGTTGTTAAGTGCCATCAACTAGGTTCCAACTCGTAGTGACCCTGTACAGGGTTTCCAAGGAGCAGGTGGTAAGTATGAACCACCGACCTTGCAGTTTAAGCCAACCTTGCAGTCCATTGCATTATCCTGTAGCACCACACAGGGACTCCAACTAGAGAGATTCAAAGCTATATAGAACACACCGAATACAGATGAATGGATATGCAGAAGCCTCTGAACAGAGCTGGGAAAGGGGACAGTAAAGACAACTCTAAAGGTCTCAGCATATACGCACTCATGTATCTCAAAGGAAATCACAATGTATACTCCCTCCCATCTCCTTCAGCTGCACTTTTCCAAATCCTTGGTCCTCTCTGGCACATAATTTGTTTCAACCTCTCTACTTCTTAGCCCCAGAGAGCCAAGAACATCCTCCTGTGTTGGTTCCTACTCTTTAGAGAACCATTCATCAGAACTGACTCAATGGCAATCCTGAGGGGTTTAGAGAACACCAGTATTCCCCCAAATCATGAGCTATTTATTAGGTGATCAGTGAAAAGTAAGATTCTGTGAAAAAACTGGAGAAGACAGGGCTAAAAGAAACTTAAATCCATTTTCTTCTCTGTAGGTCACCTCTTAACATGCTATCCTATACTGCAATGTACTGTAAAGCTCCAGAAGGTGTTTTATAGGTGTTGAAGAGATAACTCAATACTAGTAAAGTAGAAGAGCCATCAGAAAAAAAGAAGGAAAAAAAATCTGAATAAAGCCTAAAATTCATGTGAGACACCATGAACAGGAATAACTTATGGGTCATCAGAATTCTAGAACAGAGGAGACAAAGAAAATCATAGAAATCAAAAGTCAAAGAGTTGTTGGAAGAAAACTTTCCTGACATCATGAAAGATGAGCAGAGAAGAATTCAAGATGCTGAATGAGCCTCCAACAGGATAGATCCCCAAAGAAAATCCCCAGGACATATCAGAATCAAATGATCCAAAATCTAAGACAAGAAACAAATCCTAAAAGCAGCTTGAGAAAAATGAAAAGTTACCTTTACAAAGGATAACAAATAAGACTAAGCTCCTTTCTCAGCAAAAAGCATGCAGGCAAGAAGGCAATGGAAAGACATATACAAAACTCCGAATCTTTTAAAAAATGCCAACATAGAATCACATACCCAGAAAAACTATCCCTCAAAATGACAGCAAAATGACAATATTTCAAATAAACAGAAATGAAAGGAATTTATAAAACTCCTGCCAACTTTACAAAAAAAAATACTAAAGGACGTTCTTTGGACTGTGAACCAAAAACAGTAGATGACTACCTTAGATTGACCCACAAGGCACCACAAAGAACTCAATTCAGATATAAAAGTATCCAAAGAGAAACAAACCTTAAAAACTGGAAATAGGGAACCCAAAATAAAAATTTAGAATAAAGGCAACTATAAGCAAAAAGATGGGAAAGTATACTTATAGAACTTCCGAATGAAGATGAAGTCAGCTGGATTTCAAGAAAAAACAAAAAGTTTTAAAATGGGGAAGAAATTAACAAACTAACGGGTAACCTCAATAATAATAATAATAATAATAATAATATACCTTAACATTGAAAAAACAAAAAGGAAAGCCATACAGATTTAGTGAACACTAAAACAAGAGCAATGAAGAAAATGACAAGAAAATTAACAAAAAATGAACTCAGCACATAAAATTATATGGAACAAAGAAACCAGCACCACACCAGCCCCCCCCTCAAAAAAAAAAACATAGAAAAATGACAACAATCAATTCATGTTGTTGTTAAGTGCCATCGAGTCAGTTCTGACTCATGGCAACCCTGTATAGGGTTTCCATGAAGCAGCTGGTGAGTTTGAACTGCCAACCTTGGATTCAAACCAAACTTGTGACCTTGTAATTGAGTGTTTATCCTATAGTGCCACATTGATAATTACACTGAGTGTCAATGGATTAGTAAAGAGACAGAGGGTAGCGGTTGTTGTTGTTGTTAAGTGCCGTTGAGTTGGTTCAGACCCATAGCGACCCTGTACAGGGTTTCCGAGGGTGTAAATCTTTACGGGAGTAGAAAGCCTCATCTTTCTCCCGCAGAGCGGCTGGTAGTTTCGAACCGCTGACCTTAAGGTTCGCAGCACAATTTGTAACCACTACACTACCAGGATCCTCTGATATGCTGTCTTCAAGAAACACACCTTACACGTAAAAACAAAAGTCGACTAAAATTCAAAGGACAGAAAACATATTTCAAATTATCAGCAATAAAAAAAACTAGCAGGAGTAGTAATATTAATTTCTAAGAAAATAGACTTTAAGGCAAAAAGCAGCATAAAAGACATTATCTAATAATTAAAGGGGCAATTGAATATGAAGACATAACCATAATATTTATCTATTCTCCCAATGCAAGAGCCTCAAAACATATGACTCAAACTCTAATAGAAATGAAGAAAGAAATGCACAACTGTACAATAATAGTAGGAGATTTTAATACACCACTTCAAATGGAGGACAGAACAACTAGAAAGAAACTCAGTAAAGACACAGAAGAATTATTCAACACAATCAATTAACTTGACCTCATAAACTTGTACAGAGCAGTCAACCCAACAATAGCAAAATACACATCCTTTTCCAGTACACATGGAACATTCTCCAGATATTAGGTCATATAGAAATAATAATATATAAAAACATATATTAGGCCAGAAAGGAAGCTTCAACAAATTTAAAAACATCAAAATACTACAAAGCATCTTTTCAGAGCACAATGCTATAAAATTAGAAAGCAACAACAGGAAGATCCAGGATACAAACCCAAGTACATGGAAACTGAATAACACCTTGCTTGAAAGCTACTGGGTAATAGAAGAAAAAATGAAATTAAAAAACCCCTTGAATTAAATTACAACAAAAACAAAACCTTTTGCACACAGCAAAAATAGTGCTTACAGGGCAATTTATAACAATGAACGCACACTTTCAAAAAGAAGAAAGAACCAAAATCAACACATTGATGCAACCTCTCCAACAATTAGAAAAAGAGCAGCAAAGTTAGCCTACTGCCACCAGAAGAAAAGAAACAATAAAGTTTAGAGCAGAAATAAATGAAACAGAAAAACAAGAGTCAACAAGATAAGAAGTGGTTCTTTAAGAGGATTAATAAAATTAACAAACCATTGACAAATCTAACAAAAGAAAAGGAGAAGATGCAAATAATACAAATAAGAAAT
>NW_006408589.1:10520809-10522295 GCF_000296735.1 Chrysochloris asiatica | reverse complement strand
AAACAGACTGGTATTGATACAGTGAAAGGCACATTGATCCAAAGAACAGAACTGACAACCCAGAAGTAAATCCACCCACATATAGTCAACTAATCTTTGACAAAGGGCCAAAATACATTAAAGACAGCATCTTTACAAATGGTGCTGGTAAATTGGAAATACATTTTCAGAAAAATGAAACAACACTCATATATCACCCCACATACAAAAACAAACTCAATGTGGATTAAAGATCTAAATGTAAAATCTAGAACTATAAGGATCATCAAAAAAAAAAAAAGAGTAGGGTCTTAGAGTCTCTGATACATGGCATAAATACTCTATCAACCCTAACTAAAAACACACAAACAGCAGAAGATAAAAATAGATGACTAGGACCTCTGAAAAATTAGACAGTTATGTGCTTCAAAAGATTTCGTCCAAAGAGTAAATAGAGAAACCATAGACTGTGAAAAAAGTTTTTCCAATGACATATCAGACAAGGGACTAATCTCTGAGAAAACTACAACCTCATTTACAAAATAAAGACAAATAACCCAATTTAAAAATGGGGAGGAGAAATGAGCAGATATTTCACCAACGATGACATTAAGGCAACCAACAAAAATGTGAAGAAATATTTGCGATCATTAGCTATTAGAGAAATCAAAACAACAATGTGCTATCTCACACCAGCATTAATAACAAAGTTGTTGTTGTGTGCTTTGTGCTATCTCACACCAGCATTAATAACAAAGTTATTGTTGTGTGCCTTGGAGTCAGTTCCAACTTATAGTGACCATGTACAGGGTTTCCGAGGTTGTAAATCTTTACGGGAGCAGAAAGCCTCATCTTTCTCCAGGAACAGCTGGTAGTTTTGAACTGCTGACCTTGCGGTTCGCAGCCCGATTCGTAACCACTACGCTACCAGACCTCCTTAAAGTTAAAACAAAAGAAAATAACAAAAGCTGACAAGGGTGTAGACAGACTGGGACCTTTCTGCATTGCTGGTAGGAATGTAAAATGGTTCAACCACTCTGGAAAATGGTATGGTGCTTCCTCAAGGTGAAAATAGCGAATTCCGTTTCCTGGGCGGTGGAGAAAGTCAGGTAGGGAACTCTCCGTGCTAGAAGGACTGGTATCTCATGCAGGAAGTGCTCACAAAACAACTCCAGAGTTCCCGACTTACTGTAAGGTCCAAGACATCAGTTTCCCGCACTCGCAAGTGAAAAAATCACTGATATTAAGGAAAATACAGGAGGTAGGAATCTGGAGACAGGACTCTCTCTGTGATTACCCTGCCCTGGCAGAGTTTAGAGGGTGGGGCTACAGCCAGTCCTGCTCAGAAAACCAGTGCTCAAAATGGTGCAGAGACATTTGAAAGAAAAAGAAAAAAATAGATGCAGGAGACTACACATTTCTCCCTCTTTTTAGCTTCCCGCCTTCATTGCTCAGCCTGGACAACATCAGCTGCTCCTTGGAAACCCTATACAGGGTTGGTATGGGT
>NW_006408589.1:10487629-10498160 GCF_000296735.1 Chrysochloris asiatica | reverse complement strand
TTGTACATGTTTTTGTTATTAAGTGCCATTGAGTTGGTTTCGAATCATAGCAACCCTTTATAGGGTTTTGAGGAGAGGCTGGTGTGTTTGAACCACCGACCTTGAAGTTGTAACTGACCTTGAGGTCAAGTGCTTATCCTTCGGCACCATACCAGGGCTCCACTGTCATACATAGGGTTACTGTAAATTGGAACAAACTCAGCAGAGTCTAACAACAACAACATTCCTGTATTAATAAGATCTTACAGCTAATTATTTACATGTTTCTGAGTGGCACAAATAGCTAAGTGCTCATCAACTAACTCAGATGTCGGTGATTCGATTCCACCCAAAGGTACATCACAAAAAGGATGGGAGGATCTACTTTCAGAAGATGACTACCATTGAAAACCCTGTGGAGCACAGTTCTACTCTGACACAAATGGGGTTGCCAGGAGTTGGGCTTTTTACATTGTCTCTTGAGATTTTTAGCAGAGATTAAAGTTTCATCATTGCCTCTTTCCAAACTTGACACCAGAACTTAGAAGAGTTCCTGACACTAAAGTGCTTCTTAATAAATATGTTTAATTAAACTGAATCACATAGCAGGAGAATTTTTCAGACAGGGAAGAAAAATAGTCTAAATTTAAAAAGTTACCACCCCTAAACAGGACTTTGTCCTTTTTCCTAAAAGAATATACTGGAAAGCAGAGTCTAACTGAGGCTGTATCCGTGAGATCCCTGAGGACAAGCAGAAGTGAATAATTAAGTGGAAAAAATATAAGGAAGGCAACTTTTTGGGAACTTAAGGTTGGCCCAGGACCGGGCAGTGTTTCGTTCTGTGTGCATAGGGTCTCTATGAGTCAGTACCAACTCGATGGCACATAACAACAACAACAACAACAACAACAACAAATATATAAAGAGTTCTGGTAGCATAGTGGTTATGAGTCTGGCTGATAACCTCAAGGTCAGCGGTTCAAAACTACCAAACATTCCACAGAAGAAAGGTAAGGCTTTCTGTTCCCATAAAGATTTATAGCCTCAGAAACCCTATACAGGGTTGCTATGAGTCAGAACCAACTGCACGGCACACAGCCACCACCAACAAATGTTAAATGCTCCTTAGAGGCCAAGATGGCCAGACTTGTTCTTTCATACCTCGCACATATTATCAGGAAGGACAACTAGTCTCTGGAGAAGAACATTATGCTTGGTAAAGTGGAGGGTCAGCAAAAAAGAGGAATACCCCCCAATGAGATGGATTGGCACAATTGACAACAGCATTGGGTTAAAACATAACAATGATTTTCAGGATGGTGCAGGGTGGGGCAGTGTTTCATTCTGTTGTGCGTAGAGTCGCTATTAGTTGGAGCCAACTCGACAGCACCTAACAACACAACAACAACCAATGATAAACATTGTTTCTTACAACTGTGTCCCAATTAGCTATATAAATGGAGTCTTGGTGTGGCTCTTTAGGATAAGCATGGTACTGCAAGGTTGACTTGAACCACTAGTTCAAACCCACCAGTCGCTCTTTGGAAACCCTACACAGAGTCATTATGAGTCGGGACAGTTTCAATGGCACTTAACAACAATAACAACAACAATGGAGTCCTGGTGTGGTGATATAGGATAAACATTGGACTGCTAACCACATGATCAGCAGTTCAAGCCCATCAGTTGCTCCTCAGAAAATCTATATAGGGTTGCTATGAGTGGTAACTGAATCAATGGCACTTACCAACATTACTTCTCACTGTGCTGAATGAGATGATACCAAATTTATTATATACTAATTTTTAAAGTGTTCTTGAATCATGCTATGCAAAGATGTTTGATCTCATCCATCATATCATAAATTCCAACCAGACACGACAACACCCATTTTCTGAGTAGCTTGGAGAGACTTTACGAACAAGGGCTGTGTCTTTCTTATCAGACTAGGTACATTCCAAGTATAGATTCATCCCATGACTCTTTTGTGCATTACTTTTACCTTGGAGGACATCTTGCAAAGGAGTGGAAATATAGGACTGCCCGGGGATCTGCAGCCTTCACCTGGTAATATTTCATTTTCACCACTCTTTCTCTATGTGTTCAACAACCTAACTGCCATCCCGCCAGGCAGCTGGGTTTTTTTTGTTTTTTGTTTTTTTTTTTTTACATTGGCAAGCAAACTTTAGCTTTGCCTACAGCTTGTTTGCCAGAGAAAACTTGGTACAGACCCTCTGGATACTGACTCTGTAGCACAGCATGTTTTTCTGTCTATGGAGAAAGTTTTCAGCAAGCTCTGCCTTCCTTCAAACTAGCTGGATGAAACTAGATTCAACAGGGGAGTCTGAGAGCAGCTCAGGCTATTCAGGCAGGTGTGAAGGCCTCTGCCAGCAACACAAATATTAGGAAGCCTTTTCAATCATCTTGTCTAGTGCCCAGGTCTGGTTCTTCTCAGAGAGGAGGCTGGGATGGCTCAGCCCTCCAAAGCCCAAGACCCAGTGTTACAGAGAGTGTAAAATAATTAGACCCGGCTTAAAACACTATTGTGTAAAGAAAACAGTTTAACTTCTTAACAACTATACAATAATCACATTCGGTTCTAATAAAGTTAAATAAAATTTTCTAAAGTAGAGATGCAAAGTCTAGAGGAGTTTAATAATTTTTAATGATTTGAAATCAAAAAGAACCACAGATATCATTATTTCCCAAATTTTACAATTTTTTCCCCAGCTGGTAATATCTACTGTTGGCAAAAGGGATAAAGAAATAGAAATTCTCATATACTCTTTATGGATATATCAATTGGAAGAGCATTTTGAAGGGCACCTTAGAAGTATATCAAAATTTAAAGTGAGTATACCTTTCAACCCAACAATTCCTGTTCTAGCTATTTGTCCTTGAGAAATACAGTCACATGTGTACAAAGATCTACATGCAAGGATGTCCTTACAATATCGCCTTTAGTGCTAAGCTACAATGAGCAATCTAAATTCCTAATAGGAAAGATAAGGCGATATTATTTGCAGGATACCCACATTTAGAAATACTAAGCTCCAAATTGGAGTCTTGGTGTAGCACTGTGGGTTAATATGCTGGACTGCAAGGTCAGCAGTTCAAGCTCACCAGTCACTACTCAGAAACCCCATACAGGGTCGTTATGGGGTGGAACCGACTCGACAGCACTTAACAGCATCGTGCTCCAATTTAAAAGAATAAATTCATCTTTTGTGTTATGATCATCTCTAAGTAAGATATTTTTAAGTGACAAAAGCTGTTATAAGACATTATGGATTGATGATCACATTCATGCAAAAAATAAAACCTTGAAACTCTCTCAGATATTTGTATAGAATGCATAGAAAAACTGTTAAGGCAACACATTGAGCTGTTTAATTTGAACATTCTGAGGAAATAAGAGGAATTGATGGGAGATGGAGGGGAAATAAGATTTAAAAAGGGGGTTTTAAGTTTTATTCCACACTTGTTTTGAAAATTAAATTGAAGAAAAGGAGACTAAGTAAAGTCCTATACATAGATGATGTTCTTGAGGAGAGAGGAGTTCAGGTCTTGCTCAAAAGGAGCAAGTGTTTCTCAATTCTGATAGATTCTACACTTCTGTAATTGAAAACCAAAGAATCTGTTTTAGTTTAAGTTCCCTAGGAAACAGAGCCTGAGGCAAGGATTAAATGCTGACACTATTTTGGTGGTGCAAACCCTGAGCAGTGAAGATGAAGGAGATGAGGCAAGGAAAGATGCAAAGTAATGTTGTGTATTTGAAATCCTTTATTCAAATACAAGAATCTAAAGCAGAATCAACCTTTACTTCCAGTTGATGCATACTAAGATGATTGGTTTCCAAGTAGTAAAGTATTCAAGAAACTGATAAGGGATTCAAGTAAGTTAGTGGTGAGTACTGCTGATTCTTTTGACAAATTTGGCTGTATGTCAATTACTACCAAACCAATCCTGGTGATAGTATTTATCCACTGACTTTGTGCTCATCTGATAGGCACTAGTCTGTGAACCACAATGTCCGCAGTTTAAGCCTACCAGCTGCTCCATGGGATGAGGCTTTCTGCTCCTGTGGAGATGTAAATGCATTGGAAACCCTATACAGGGCTGCGATAAGTCAGAACAAAATCTATGGCACTGTACAACAACAATGTTGTGTAGAGTTATCTTTTTGTTGTTGTTAAGTGTCATCAAGTCGGTTCTGACTCATAGCGACTCCATGCATTATGTGAATTGTTAGTCCTGGTGTGGTGCTGTAGGATAAGCACAGGCCTGCAAGGTTGGTTGAAACTGCAAGGCCTGCCAACTTTGCAGTTCAAACCCACTAACCTCTCTTCAGATATCCTATACAGGGTTGCTATGAATCAGAACAGACTTGATTATACTTAGCAACAACAAGGAAGAGACAGCGCAGGCATTCAATCAGGACTTCTCCAGATTTTTAACCATACCTCAAAGCATTCCACTAAAGGGCGAAAGGGGCAGGAACCTATTTAACCTGTTCCCTTCTATATCTGGTAATGTAGTGGTTATGAATGGGGCTGCGAACTGTAAGGGTCAGCAGTTTGAAACTACCAGCTGTTCCGCAGAAGAAAGATGAAGCTTTCTGCTCCCATAAAGATTTGCAGCCTTGGAAACCCTGCACAGGGTCGCTATGAGTCGGAACCGACTCCACGGCACATAATAACAACAATAACTTCTATCTCTAATTTCTCTTTATTCAAGGTTGTCACATGGTAAACTGCTCCCCCATCATCCAGCCCAGGCTGCTCTCAGGGACTCAGATCCCATGCTAGGAAACATGGCATTTTATCTCCACACAAGAGATGACTTGGAATAGGTAGAGCTCAGTATGTGGGTCATGAGAACCAAGCAGACCTGAGGTCTTACCTTGAATTCTAGCCAGCTTGGATGGAATGAGTGAGAACTTAGGGTTGTGGGGAGGATCCTCAACAAGGATACAGCAAAGATAATAGCAGCAGAGCACATCAGCGCAAAAAGAGCATTGAGAAAGATAAAGCTCAGGGGAAAGTCTAAAAAGATGCATAAAGAAGCTGCCGTATAGGTACAAATGATCTCCATTTACCAGAAGCAACAGAAAAAGAAAATAGAGTCAGGAGCTGACAGAGGACATTGAACACATGCCTGCTTGTCTCCATGAACAACTGCCATGAAGCCAGTAGAACTGGCCAGTGGCCAGCTAATGTTACTGAAAGTTTTGATCAAGATTTTATAGAAGAATCCTGACAAAAGGGGCAGACCAGAATTTCACATCTTCAATGAAATCTAGCCTTTCTGTAGTTATTGAGACTGGATAATTCCCCCAAAACTTTAAACCTTAAACCAAAAGTACCCCCTGAAGTCTTCTTTAAACCAAAAACTAGCTTATTTTGATTAGTAAGTACATCTCCTTTGAGCATTTGGCTCTTAAAATAATTATCTATGTGAGATCAACCTGACGTGGCAATTTAGACAGTTAGATGGGGAGTTTAGGGGGCAGGGAGATTAAGATGATGGTGGTAGAATAATGTATAAAAGGATAGCAAGAATAATAGCACACTTTAAAGAGTGTAGCCAATGGTACTGAATTGCATATGTAGAAATTGATGAAATAGTATATTTATGGCTGTATATTCTTTCACCAAAATAAATAAATAAATAATTAAGATGATGCATAAAGTTTACTACCTACTGCAGTCACTTCTTGGGTTGATCCTCACTCCTGGCGACATTGAAATCTCTATGGTGCATGTAATTTATGCCCACTATAATTTTAACTCTACCTCACCTCTAGCTAACTAAATCAGGATAGAAATTCACATAATATTAAAGACTTCCTAGATTACAATCTATTGTATGCTGATTTATATAGAAATAAAAAACAAGAAACTGCTTAGAAAAAAAGCTAAACTTTGTAGAGCCCTGGTATAGCACTGTAGGATAAGCACTGGACTGGTAACTGTAAGGTCGGCAACTCAAACCTGCCAATTGCTCTTGGGAACCCTATATGGGGTCACTATGAGTCAGAACTGACTAGACGGTATGCAAGAACAACAAACTACGTGCATGCTCAGTTAACATTGAGAACCAATGTTATACAGTACCTATCAAAATAAACTACCAGTAAATTTCATATTATGGTACTCCGTTTTTCTCCATTCAACTTAAAAATGGCAAAACCACATGGAAGCACATTTTAGGAAGCCATCCCTCAGAAGTTAAAGTGACTTCAGAGTAGGTTCTGGAAGAAGCAAGCATTTCATAACTTTGACTTCCTATTACACAAAAGGTCACAGAAGCCTTGATGCAAAACAATGAAATGTTCCATTAGGTCACATTTAAGCAGCAATTTTTAAAAGAGTAGGAGGAAACAGCAGGTTCCTCAGTCAGAATAAATAGGTTTTATTCGAAGAGGCCATGCTCAGCTCACTGCCTTGGATTTTAGAGGGCACATCCTTTCTTCTAAACTTACAACACCACATTTCGTTTTCTCCACATAAATTGGGCTCTAGCCATGTGCATCCAGATGAAACTAGAACATGAATAAAGTGATTTCTTGAGCTTTTCCTAGAAATGTATTTCCTGGTACAAACCTCTAGTTTTTACATTTGTACTCAAACTATTGCATGCTGATTTATATAGAGATTAAAAAAACAAAAACATGTTTAGAAAAAAAAGTTCAACTTTGTAGTCAAATGCAACTTTCTTCTTGTTGTTAGGTGTCATGGACTCCATTTTAATTTATAATGAACCCCATGTGACAGAGTCGATAAAACTTACCCATAGGACTTTCCTGGGTATGTTGTTGCTGTTGTTGTTAAGTGCCAGCAAGTCAGTTTTAACTCATAGTGACCCTGTGTAAGGTTTCCTAGGAGCATCTGATGGGTTTGAACTGCTAACCTTGTGGTTCATAGTTCATTGCTGATCCTACAGCACCACACCAGAAGTCTTTCTTGGGTATAATCTTTACAAATGCAGACTGCCAGATCTTTCCTCCACAGGGTTGCTGTGTGAGTTTGAACAGCCAGCTTTTTATTTAGCAGCTGAGCACTTAACTGTTTGTGTCACCAGAGTTCCTTTCTTAGAGAATATAGTATTATTTTAATGCCTTTTCTCCTCACTCCACTTTCCTCCTTCCAAGTGTCCTTTAGTAAGTTCAGCAATTTAGAATAAAATTTATCATGAGTGATGATGACTTTTGGGTCTACCATAAACATGAGTCCTGGTGTGGTGCTGTAGAGTAAGCATTGGACTGCTAACCACAAGGTCAGCAGTTCAAGCCTACCGGTCACTCCTTGGAAATTCTATACAGGGTCACTATAAATTGGAACTTCCTCAAGAGCACTTAACAACAACAACAACAACATGAACATGACATGAAAGCAATATGTTGAGAGAGCATTTGTTCTTGGGTAAAGTGCTTCTCCTATCAGGCCACAACTTCCTCATATATGAATGAGGGAGGTAGGTCTTGATAATGTCTTTGGTACCTTCTAATTCTCAAATTTTGCCATTCTTAGTTCTTGGGTAATTTTCCATATGCAAATGTCAGTACACATACTTAGCTGTGAATTCTGCTCATACAGATCCAAAATACTTAATGATTATGATTTACACAAGATCTGTTGTTGTTGTTCTTAGGTGCTATTGAGTCGTTACCAACTCATAGCGACCCTATGTACAACAGAACAAAACACTGCCTGGTCCGGAGCCAACCTCATAATTGTTGCCACGTTTGAGCCCACTGATGCTGCCACTTTGCCAATCCATCTCGCTGGGGGGGTCTTCCTCTTTTTCTCTGACCCTCCACCTTACCAAACATGATATCCTTCTCCAGCCACTGGTCCCTCCTGACAATATGTCCGAAGTATGTGTGACAAAATTTAGCCATCCTGGCCTCCAAGGAGCACTCTGGCTGCACTTCTTCCAAAATGGATCCATTGGTTCTTTTGGCAGCACATGGCACTTTCAATATTCTCTGCCAACACCATAACTCCAAAGCATCAATTCTTCTACAGTCTTCCTTATTCACTGTCATTTCACATACATATGAGGTTATTGAAAATACCATAGCTTGGGTCAGACGCACCTTAGTCCTCAAGCTGACATCTTTGCTCTTCAACACTTTAAAAAGGTCGTGTGTGGCCGATTTGCCTGATGCAATATGTCTTCTGATTTCTTGACTGCAGCTTCTGTGTTATAGTTGATCCAAGAAGAATGAAGTCCTTGACAACTTCAATCTTTTCTCCATTGATAAGAATGCTGTTTATTGGTCCAGTGGTGAGGATTTTTGTTTTCTTTACATTGAGATGCAAGCCAAAGACTGTGGTCTTTGATCTTCATCAGTAAATAATTTAAATCTTCTTCACTTTCAGCAAGCAAGGTTGTATCATCTGCTTATTGCAGGTTGTTACTAAGTCTTCCTCCTATCCTGATGCCACATTTCACAAACTCTGAGGGTCCCCTTTATCCAAGTACATAACCACAAAGGGCAGCAACACCAGAACAAAATCTGGTCTGTGAAAGCAAGTTTACCATACTAAAGATAATCTTCCTTTCTTCCTTTTGTCCTTCTTTCCTTTCTCTCTTTCTGTCTTTCTCTCTCTTCCTTTCTCTTTCTTTATGTTGTTGAGAGTATGCACACCATTTCGACCATTTCAACATGTACAATCAGTTTAATACATTCTTTGATTTGTCCTACCATAAACTCACAGCCTCCTAAGGCTCCTATCCATTCTAGTTGCTGCTGTCACTTTGATCCCATATGGTGGTGGTAGTGATGGTGTGCCATGGAGTTGGTTTCAACTCATGGCAACCCTGTACAAGGTTTCCGAGGCTATAAGTCTTTATGGGAGCAGAAAGCCTCATCTTTCTCACATGGAACAGATGGTAGTTTCAAACTGCTGACCTTAAGGTTAGCAGCCCAATTCATAACCATTACGCTACCAGAGCTCCTTTTGATCCCATATAGATAGTTCTTTGACATTTGTCACTACTTAAGCTAAACTATTGTTTTGTTTCATGAAGACTTCAGGACATTTTTCAGTTTAAGGTTTAGACTATATCAGGGTAACAGTGTCAGGGATTTATCCAGCTTCCATGGTTCCAGAAAGTCTAGTATTCATGACAATTTGACATTCTGTTCTGTATTTTTCCTCTTCTGATCAGGATTCATCTATAGAATCTTTAATCAAAATGTTCAGTCATGGTAGCTGAACACAAGTTCTTCTGGTTGGCAAATGAGACAGTTGTTCATGAAAACAATTAGCCACTCATTCAATATCCCACTGCAGTTCCTGACTCACCTTCTTCCTCTGTTGCTCCAAGTGAATAGAGACCAGTTGTGCCTTGGATGGCCTCTTGCAAGTTTTCAAGACGTCAGATACTACACAACCAATTAGGAGGCAGAATACAAGCACTAGACATGCTATTAGGGCAAATGAATGGGAGGACTCAAGAAACCAGAGGCATATCTAGGTCATGGCAGGTATGGCATATGCTCTGAATGCCCTTGAGTGGGGGCACCAATGAGCAGTTTCTATAGCCACTACAGTTTCCATTGCTTTTTGTGAGAGATCATTCAGCCATTTAAAACTAATTGCCAATCACTAGTTTCCATAGATGATTCTTTGCTGACACTATCCCCTTGAATCTCTAAATCAAGGAATCAAATCCCATGAGGTGTATGGTTGTGCTATGATCAAGTGGGGACCACTTGCTATGATCAAGTGACTTCCTCTGACTTGACAAGGGGAAACGAGAATGAAACTCAAAACCAGCCCAAGGCTGGTTCCTATGAAGTGAAGGTCAGACATGCTTCTACCCTACAACCTTCTTTAACTTATTTTGACACCAACATCCAACTCTCTTCTTCAACTCTGAGTTCAATAATCCATTGCAAAGGCCACACAGAACTCATAAAAATATTCACAATTATTGGGTTTATTAGGGAAGTAAACCGGGATCAGAAACAACTCAGAGCACAGCAGTTCTCTAGTCAGGAACGCCTCTTGTCTTCCATACTGCAGGGCTCTCTCTTGTTTTCAGCCTATCAGCCATATGGTCCCATGCCCTCTACCCTGCTGGAGTATGTGTTACAAAGTTCTTTTAACTAGTCCATAAATTCCCAAAAGGCACACTCTTCAAGCCAGTCTCCTGCTTGTAGGCATTCAGCATTATCCAATGTGTAGGCCTAGAGCCCAAAGCTCCCCTGTCTCTCTATGCTACTGCCTCTGCTGGTACCTCTGCCATAGATTTTTTTTTTTTTTTTTTTTACACCACTTTGGTTTTTGTCTGTCAGTTTGTTCATACTTGTGGTGGCTTGTGTGCTGCTGTGATTCTGGAAGCTATACAATGGGCTTTTTGGTTTTTTTTTTTAATGTTTCATTGTAAATTATGTGATAGTTTACATGGCAGAACATTAGATTTACAGTAATCCTATCCTATATCGTTTCATTGCCATGGTTACAATCTCCTCCATGAATTTTCAACCAAGCAAAGGGTATTCCCTGCAAGCCTGCCCCATAGTCGTAAGCACACA
>NW_006408589.1:10485807-10486319 GCF_000296735.1 Chrysochloris asiatica | reverse complement strand
GTGTCTATTTTATAATGCTATGCCAGGGAACCCAAGATTCAAAAGACAGTCAAATATCTTAACATTATTTCCACCCTTTTCCCCATTCCAACCATATCTCAATCCCTGTATCCCAGAACCCTGTTGTTCCAAGGTTGTGCATACATCATTATTTACCTTTGTCCCACTCAACCCATGCAAACCTGCCTAATTGTTTTCCCGTCCACTTTGTCCTTCCATTACCCTCCCCCTCTTGTATATTGCTCCCCTTCCTAGCATGCAAATGTTCCTGTTTCTATTCCCTACCCTATGCTCCACATTACCCTCCCTCCCCTTATCCCACCACCTCACATCCTGGTAACCAGCGAAGAACCCTACCCCTTTAGTATGGGTTCTTTTTCTTAGTCTTTTACAGTAGTGGTCCTGTGCAGTATTTTTCCTTTTGTGACTGACTAATTTCACTCATCATAATGTCCTCAAGGTTCATCCATGTTATGCAGTGGCTTGCAGCTTCTTTGTTATTCTTCAAGGTA
>NW_006408589.1:10479064-10484262 GCF_000296735.1 Chrysochloris asiatica | reverse complement strand
ATATCATGTTTGGTAAGGTGGAGGGTCAGAGAAAAAAAGGAATAACCCCAGCGAGATGGATTGGCAAAGTGGCAGCATTAATGGACTAAAAACATGGCAACAATTGTGAGGTTGGCTGAGGACCGGGCAGGGTTTTGTTCTATTGTGCATAGGGTCACTATGAGTCAGTACAGACTCATTGGCACCTAACAGCAACAACAACAAGCCCAATCATTTGGTGAGAACTAAGAAGACTTTGAATAGAAAAGTCATGTCAAGTAAATTCAAGGCACCACAAGTTTCATATAAGTTGCTTCAGCAACTATCCGTTGTTGTTGTAAATATATTACCATACAACTTTTGCCAATTCAACTTTTTACAGGCATACAACATATTGACAATAATATTTTGAATCCCTCACTCTACAGGGAGTATTCTTAGGCACATTCAAAGGGTGGTGAGAACCATGAAAACATAGTGGGAGGCAGGAGATTTAAATGATTTGCTATTTACATTCATTGTTGTTATTGTTAAGTGCCATCTAGTCAGTTCTAACTCATAGTGACCCTGTACAGTTTTCCGAGAAGCAGTTGGTATGTTTGAACCACTTAACTTGTGGTTAGTTGTCCAGTGCTGCTTGGTAGGTATGAACAAAAATATCCCAGTCGAGCAATTGTGGAAGTATTAAGGAAAGCACAAGATTGGATTGAATGAAAAAAAAAAAAAGTGTTGGCTGTTTCAGGAGACAAAGTAAAGGTCTGAGTTTCTTAAAAACACAACATTACTGAAAGTAATACCATTTGGAGTTTACAGATTTGGGGAAAGAAACCCCACTGAGATTGTAAAGAGTACTGAATACAGGAAACATTCTTGGTGGGCAAGAACATGCTGTGCTAGGTAGAATTTACTGCATATCCCCACCACCATGTCTCCAACAATAGTAGAGTTCCCGCAATATTCACTAAGTCCTATACTGCAAAGCAGCTAAACACATGTGTGTCATCAGATGTAGAATGCTTGTCTGTGCTGAAATTTCCCCAAACTGTAGGTGACTTATATTTTTTATAAGATAAAACCATCTATGACAAGCTTCATATATGAAAAGTTGGTCTTTTACAAATGACTGCCTCTTCTTTAGTTTCTCTTAAGTGAATTTTTCTGTAGCTTGAGAAATAATGTGGTTTGATCAATAGCCTATTGAGAATTTTAAATGAGTCAGATCAATTTTATGGTCAGTTGTGTCGGATGTACCAAAAATTTATTCATGTACTTTTTTTCTTTTTTCTTTGCTATGGTGACTCCATGAATATTATAACAAAATGTCACCTGGTCCTCTGCCAGCTTCAGGCTTGGTGGTATACTAGAGCCCGTTTTTGTTGCCACAGTGCATTCTGAGTGTCTTCTAACCTCGGGGCACAGCTTCCAGCACTATATAAGACAGTATTCTGCTGTGATCCATAGGGTTCTCATTGGCTAAGTTTTGGAAGTAGATTTGTCAGTCTACTTTATAGTCTATCTTAGTCTGGAAGTTCCACTGAAGTCCATCTACCATGGGTACCCTGTTGGTGTTTAAAATACACATGGCATAGCTTTCAGCATCATAGCAACATACAAGCCACCACAGAATGACAAAGCGACAGATGATTGGTGGTAATCATTTTAGATAGCCCCTAAAATGTGACCCAGGTTATTGCTTTCCCATATGTTTGAGACTTTAATGTAAGCAGTCTTGCTTTTTCCCAGCATCAACATGGTATATGACTTACTTCCTCTTCACTCAAAGAAACAGAAAATTTTATAAGACAGACTGGGTGGTATGTGTGTGGGTGCTATGAGGTGGGTAGTAGTTTACACTGACCATCCTGCAGACAAAAAGGAAAACTTTAACTTTTTATTGTGAATTGAGTGAAGGTTTACAGAGCAGATCATCAGTTTTACATTCAACAAATCACATATTTCATTTCATTTCAATGACTGAATTCCCCTCAATGTAACATCAATTATCCTACTTCTTTCTGTGAGTCTTTATGATAGTCCACCTTCTTTCCTAACCATTCTGAATTTTGCCATAGGTAAATGCTGTCCTTTTGATCTCAAATGGTTGGCCATTCCATGGTGTGCATACTTAACTAGTGTGTTGTTGTTGTTAGGTGCCATCCAGCTGGTATCAACTCAAAGCAAACTTCTGCACAGCAGAACAAAACACTGCCTGATCCTGGGCCAACCTCACTATTGTTGCCATGCTTGAGTCTATCGATGCTGCCACTTGGCCAATCCATCTCATTGGGGGTCTTCCTCTTTTATTCTGACCCTCCACCTTACCAAACATAATATCCGTCTCCAGCAACTGGTCACTCCTGACAATATGACCAAAGTATGAGAGACGAAGTTTGGCCATCTTGGCCTCTAAGGAGCACTGTGGCTGTACTTCTTCCAACTAGTGTAGTTGCCCCCCAATATACTCATCTACTGTTAGGCTGAAAATTGAGTCATGAGGGTGAGTTTAGTTTCAGACCAGAAGAGTGACCAAAAGCTATAGTCTTGTGTTCCTTCAGTCTGCAGAGAAAAATCTTTACAGTTGTCTTCAGCATTCTTTATTCTCCCTCAATTTTTTTTCTTAGAATTGGAAACTTTGGAAACCATCTTTCTTTTTGGCTCATCTCCTTCTATATGTCTCCAGGAAAGAAAATCACAAATCTCCCTACTTCCCTCGTTATCGCAGTAGCCTCTCATTCCTCCTTTTCTCAAAACCTGAGATGTCAGATGATAATGTTGTTGATGTTAGGTGCCATTGAGTTGTCACCGACTCATAGCGACTTTATGCACAGCAGAACGAAACACTGCCCGATCCTGGGCCAACCTTACTAATGTTGCCACACTTGAGTCCATTGGTGCTGCCACCTGGCCAATCCATCTCGTTGGGGGTCTTTCTCTTTTTCTCTGACCCTCCATCTTACCAAACATGATATCCTTCTCCAGCGACTGGTCCCTCCTGACAATATGTCTGAAGTATGAGAGACGAAGTTTGGCCATCTTGGCCTCTAAGGAACACTCCGGCTGCAATTCTTCCAAAACAGATCTATTGGTTCTTTGGCAGCCCATGGCACTTTTAGTGTTTTCCTCCAACACCAGTATCAGATGATAATACCAAGGCCTTAATATGCTGCAGGATAGTGCACTGAACCTCAAAACCTATGGTTCAAAATCAACAGCTATTTCTTGGAAATCCTTCACAGGATTGCTATGGGCAGAACCAACTCAGTGGCACTTAACAAAAACAACAACATATGTCAAAAGTGAATTTATTATTATCTCAATAAAGGACTATGTTTTATGATAAGAAACTCTGATACCAGAATGAAATTATTTTTTCTATCTTTATAAGGCCAAAAAAAAATTTTTTTTAAGTTAAATAAAATGGTAGAAAGGGGGTCAAGTGCAAAGTTTAGATCCCCTAATTTTCTTTTATCATAGAAGAGAAGCAGATCATCAGTTTTATATTCAACATTTTGTGTGCTAAATAACTGGACAAGCTTACCAGGCAACTAAGATTTAGGATATGAAAAGTCACACAGTTCTGCTTAAGGGAAGGCCAAGTTAATTCCATTTCCACAGAAAGAAAAAAAAATTCTGTTTTTCCTTTGAATTAACATTAGCTTGCACTGAATGAAAAACACAGTAAAATTATATTTAGAAATGTTTTAGATCTGGCTTCCCAGCAGGAGTAAGTGCCTCAATTTCCTGCAAATCATGTCAAGTGTCTAGACAGGAGAAGTGGAAGCAAAGATAAGAGATCCTGAATTTCAACAGAGGGGCCATCAAGCTCAACTCAACTCAGCTGTGTTTTTTCACTTGGCAACAAGTGATAACCCTGATAGCCACATAACTTACATTTTGCTTTTGACTTGTGATAAGGAAGAGGAAAATTGGAAACAATGATGAGCGTGGATGATAAACAACCCTGGCTGTGCATTTGCCTTAGTCTTTTAAGCTAACAGCCCCAGAGGAATCCCAGCCCCTACAGACCTATCTAGTATCTGAAGAGGTTTATAAGCATTTGAAGCTATGGATTAAGATGAACAATGTTTAAAACTGGTTGTGACTCGTTTAGCACCAAAATTTTAAATACACTTCTAAGTCAATCAAACATGCTTTGTAGAAATGCCTAAGGTGTTAATACCGTTTCTAAAAGATGGTTTTACCGTTCCTTTATCTTTAAGAATGAGATAAGAACTCAGAGGTCAGCTGTAGTCTGTACACATCACTCTAAAACCCACTATAGAAATAGCTAGAGTCAGTAGCAAAGTTTTTGTCTTTGCAAAAAACCCAGAGAATGTCTTCCATTGATCTACTTCCTCACTGTGGAATAGCCATTTGCCTCATTCTAACTAGAAGATGAAGAGAACTTCTTATGGATGATGGTAAAACTTACAAGCTGTTTCTCAATCCATCAATACAGAGGTATATGATTGTCTCTAGCAGTTGTCTAGATATGATTTTAATTAACTGTCTAGATTTTATTTTAATGAAATGGAAGACAGTAGGTTAACTTAGATTAAACCTAGAACAAATCATTAAATGGTTGGATTTGAAGGACTGGGAGTTCAAAGAAGAGAAAAACCAATGCAGACTGAAAGTGTCAGGCAAGATTTCAGAGAGAAGGCAAGAAAGGAAAATTAAAGGCATTCAAATTGACAAAGAGAACATAACACTCTTTAGTTGAAGATAATGTGATCCTATACATAAAATTTCCCAAAACTCAACAAAAAAAAATTACTGAAATATTCAGCAAAGTGACAGGGTACAATGCAAGATCAATATACAAAAATCAGTCAGATTCCTTTACACTTTGAAATGAATATCAGGAAAACAGTATCTTTTACAATACCAACCTAAAAGATGAAATTGTTGTTAAGTGGCAAAGAGTCAATTTTGACTTATAGCAACCCTGTATAGGTGTCCAGGAAGCTGCTGGTGGGCTTGAATGACTAGCCTGTGGTCCACAGTCCAGTGCTGATCCTATAGAGCTACAGAAAAAGCCCAAAAGATGAAATAGAAAGGAATAAATTTAACCAGAGAAACAAAAGACCTATACAAAGAAAACTACAAAACATTACATCAAGACACTAAGAGACCTACATAAATGGAAGATATAGCATGTTCCTGGATAGGAAGATTTAACTTTTTGAAAATGGCAATACTATTGAAAGTGATCTAGA
>NW_006408589.1:10476227-10477084 GCF_000296735.1 Chrysochloris asiatica | reverse complement strand
TAGGATAAGCACTAAATTACAAGATTGGTTTGAACCACAGAGTCGGTGGCTCAAACCTACCAGCTACTCCTTGGAAACCCTATACAGGGTTGCTACAAGTTGATGCCAACTTGATGGCACTTAACAATACATGACATGGAGACCTGGTATGGCACTGTAGGATAAGTACTGGACTGCTAACCATATAGGGTCACTTTGATGAACTGATCTGAAGGCACTTAACAACAGCTGCAGCAATGCATGCATTAATACACTACCAAACAAAACTGAAAACACACAAACAGAAGACATATTAGATGACTAGATCTCCTAAAATTAGAATCTTCTTTGCATCAAAAGATTTCATTAAATGAGTAAAAAGAAAACCTATAGACTGGGAAAAAATTATTTGGCAGTGGCATATTGGACAAACAACTGATCTCTAAAATTTATACAAAACTTTAACATCTCAAAAAGAAAAAGAGAAATAATCCAATTTAAAATGGAAAATATTACCTTGGTAATAGAAATGATGATAGAATTTTTTAAGACCAATGACTTATTCTTGCAAATGCCTTCTTAAAACAACATAAAAGATGACTATGCACAAAAGCCTCACCAGATGGAATGCACAAGAACCAAATTGACTACATCTGTGAGAAGAAACTGAAAAAGCTCAATACCATAGCAGAATGAAACACTGCCCGACCTGGGCCTACCTCACTACTGTTGCCACGCTTGAGTCCATTAATCCTACCACTCGGCCAATCCATCTCGTTGGGGGTCTTCCTCTTTTCCTCTGACCCTCCACCTTACCAAACATGATATCCTTATCCAGTGACTGGTCCCTCCTGACAACATGTCCAAAGTATGAGAGA
>NW_006408589.1:10461390-10462468 GCF_000296735.1 Chrysochloris asiatica | reverse complement strand
CCAAACCCCTACACTCTTCTGTCATGCATTTTTTACTCCACCACCCAAATCTTCTTCTCACTCTTTTTACTCTTCATCCTGTTCTAACCAACCCTCACCCATCACCAATTCAACATTTACTAAACCTATTCAACCTATGTTTCCCAATAAACACCCCTTTGAGCCGAAACACACATGCCTTGCAACTTACCCCCCTACTTGTCAGTCTAAGAATAGCAGCAGGCATAGGAATTGAAGCAGCAGGAATTTCAGTCTCTATCCTCCTCCCTTGGTTATTATGCTTTATAGGACCATTACTCCTCCTTTGCCTGGGATCTGTATTCCTGCCTTGTATAATAAATTATTTCCAAAGATTTCTTGCAGGCCGACTCACCGCCATTGCAAAAGATCAGGTGGCCACCACTCTCCTGTTGCAGATTCACCCCATCTACGCCCATAAATCAGCACGAAGCAGTCAAAGAGACATATCTGCCCCTATCCCCCTAACACCAAGAGTCTGGAATGAAGGACTTTGCACCTGATCAACAGAATGGCATTGCAACTACCCCAATTGACACTGAATGGGGTCCTGCTTGAGCTTCCAATCTACTGGGAAGCTTGGGTCTTTGTTACACCTGGAGACCATCCTCCCTGGAAATTCCAGGTTTCAGGAAAATCTCCATACCCCCACCCAAATTTCCATGCCCCCACCCATTGTAAACTTGCCAGAACTATACCCAGCCTACACGGACTATAAATACTTAAATACTCCAGTCTGTAAGGGAACAGACGGGCTCTTGGTCTCCTTTGGTAACATAAGAGTACCCCCTCCTAGGTGTACTCTCAATAAACCTGCCTGCTGTTGAAAAGAAAAAAAAAAATGAAAAGGACTTAAAATATTTACTGATGAAGATCAAAGATTACTTCCTTCATTAGGGATTGCGCCTCAGTGTAAAAAAAACAAAAATCCTCATCACTGGATCAATAAAAAAATCATGATAAATGGAGAAAAAAATGAAGTTGTCAAAGACTTCATTTTGCTTGAATCCACAACTAATAGTCATGGAAGTTACAGTCAGAAGATCAGAAAAGATATTGC
>NW_006408589.1:10459137-10460031 GCF_000296735.1 Chrysochloris asiatica | reverse complement strand
CTAGGTCCTCCAATTAAATGCCTCATGACACCTCACTCTGCAAGCAAGTTCCGGCTCCAAATCACTAAGCTTTACTTGTTCTGAATGTTGGGAAACAAATTGCTCTGCTTGGTGCTCTAGTCTTTGGTTCTGCTGCTGCTGCTCCTCTGCCACTTCTCTGGTGTCACAGCTTTCTGTCCCTGGGTCAAAGAGGTTCACTATACAGGAATCTCAGGGCCCAATGGGCATGTTCCACTCTTGGCTCTTTCTTCTTTGATGATAATGAGGTCCCCTCTCCTACTAATGAGATAGTTTTTTGTTGTTGTTGTTGTTGTTGTTTTTAAGTTCATTTTATATACATTAGAGCTCTGAGCTTTTTCTATCATAGCACTTTTTCTATCATATCACTTTTTCTATCATATCACTGCTAACCATTCACAGATGAATCATATAAGCCCATCAGCATCTTTGCCCAACTTCTCTTACCTAGATACAGAGGGCAAAATGTTGTTTTCTGGAAGTTACAGAATATGGCTAAAAGAGATATTAAATACTTCATTACACTGTAGAGATATCATTGCTGATATCATCCCCAAACCAAATGAAACATTGTCTAGTCTTGTGCCATATTCCTAATTGTTAGTATGTTTGTAATCATTGCTGTAAATATTGTCAATACATCTTGTTTGAGAGTTTCATTTCATTTTCACTGATCCTTTACTTTACCAACCATGATGGCATTTTCTAGTAATTGGTTTTTCCTGATGATATATACAAACGAAGTGAGTACTCACTTCTAAGGAACATTCTGGTTGTACTTGTATTCTAAGACTTATTTGTTCATTCTTTTGGTAGTCTACATTATATTCAATATTCTTCACCTACACTATAATCGCTAGTCACTGAAAACTCTAT
>NW_006408589.1:10451412-10454867 GCF_000296735.1 Chrysochloris asiatica | reverse complement strand
AATGCATCAATACTACTGCACTCATGCTTATCCTGTTCCTGGTAAGGTTATGTGCCATGGAGTAGGTTCCAACTCATAGCAACCCTGGGTAGTATTTCTGAGGCTATAAATCTTTACAGGAGCAGGAAGCCTCACTTTTCTCACATAGTTTTGAACTGCTGATCTTAAAGTTAAGAGTCAGACCTGTAACTAATATGCTGCCAGAGCTCTTTAGCCTGCTGCAAACTCTTCAGTATGCCCTTGTTGCTTTTAGGGTAAAACCAATCTCCTTAGCAAGATGCTGAATGTTCTGCACCATCTCACAGTAAGCTGCCTTCAGTTGTGTCTCCCAATATGGCTTTTCTTCTTCTTACATTTCTTCCATAATGTTCCCTCATTTCTGTATCTATTAATCCCAGCTCCATTTTCCCCCTTGATGACCTAATTCCTAACAATGTATTCATGAGCTTTGTGGTTGTTGTTAAAGTGCCCTCAAGTTTGTTCCGACTAATAGTGACCCTACATAAGGTTTCCGGGAAGCTGCTTGTGGGTTTGAACCACCAACCTTTTAGTTATCATTCCAGTGCTTATCCTACAGATCCACACTAGGATTTTGTAGCTTTTGCTAATTTTCCTTTTTGTGTGAACTTTCCACTCTCCTTGAAAATTTCCCCACCACCATGTATGTTCTCTCTTTCAAGTTCGCAAACATATCTATTCTACTCACCAATCAAGTAAATCTGTGATAGTTCTTCAAATTTTTATATTATTATTTCATCTGGGAGGAGGTTAGTTAAATTTTTTTTCACCTTGGTTTTCAATCCTGGCTGTGAGCTCCTCAAGATCAAGTCTGGTGGTGGATTCTTCTTCTTGCAAGCCCAGTGGTGGATTGATTCATAGTTTAGGGATGACAGGAAGCAGGAATATCAGTTTATAAATGGATTTAAATGAATCAACTCAATGCATCTAAAAGAAAATATGAGGAAAAGTATAAGAACATGTTGAATTTTGAGGTGCTGGGTGTCATAGATCAGATCCCCCAGAAAAACTGAGACTCGGAATTTGTGGGTATTTATTTTTGTTTTTGACATGATGATTGGTATTCAGGAAGTAATGCTTTTGAGATCAATACCTATGCAAAATTAAAGAAGCAAGATTGGGGAAATTGTTGCAATAAAGGTCTCAGCCAATCCCATGAGAATTTCTGGAGCTGGCATTACTTGAAAATTGTTCCCATTGAAACAAAGAGACTAGATCCTTTATCGTGGTGGTGGTGGTGTGCTGTAGAGTCAATTCTGACTCATAGTGACCCTGTACAAGGTTTTCGAGGCTGTAAGTCTTCACAGGAGCAGAAAGCCTCATCTTTCTCCTGCGAAACAGCTGGTAGTTTCAAACTGCTGACTGTGAGGTTAGCAGCCTGACTCATAACCACTACAGCCATGTAAATCACTCATTGGATGTGAACTATCCCAAGGGAAGGGGAATAATCTTGGCAAAGCAGCTTCAGTTGACAATTCTTGGGGTGGGATACAATTGATGGAATTTGGTGACATACCACAGCATCCACTACACTTGGGTAACATCACAACATCAGCTTTTTCATCTTGACCTCTGTGCTTGATGTTTAGCTCCACTTGATGTCATTCTGTTCTCTGCCTATTATTTCTGACCTGACTTTAAACTTGTTCCTTTGTAGATCAAAAATCTAGCCCATTTTAAATCTACTTCATCACAGTTTTTGTTCCACTTATCAAAATGTAGCAACCAAAACACTGTTTATTAACAGGATCAAGAGGTCAGTATCTGAATTATCAGCATTTGCTTCAGATTCAGATAAGTAACTGATCAGTCAGGTGATTTCAAGAGTCTGAAGGGCAGAGCCTCTCAGGAAATTTTTCCTTTGTAGGATCCATTGGAGGTGAGATTGGCAGGATAGCCTTGGGGTTTTAGCTGACCAAACAGAAATGTCAAGAAGCCAACATCAGGCTAGAACTATCTCAGTGTGAAGAAAGAGAAACTGGTTTAGCTAGCAAGGGGTAACACGATTTCTGTTTGACCTAATCTACCTATTCATGACCATCTTGAAGAGATGCTGCATTCATTTGTTTCATTTCATTTCATATCCCTTCAGCCCAGCACCCTTGCTACTGCTCATCTTTGGATGCTCCTTTCTACTGATTGTTCTTGATGATAATGATACTTTAAGAAATTTAACAAGTTCAAAAATGGATAAGGAATGATAAAAGAAACAATGTAGGTTTTCCATTCCCAGAATGCACTGTTGTTAATTTTAAGTAGAAAACATTATATGTTGGTATCCATGAAAATATAAAATATTGTTATGTGTGTGGTTTTAAGATTATACAAATGATATAGTATATTATACTGTAATTTGTTCTGTTATGCATAAGATTGCTGTAAGTCAGTACCGACTCGATGGTACCTAACAACAACAACAACATACATAAGTTTGCTTCCTTTTTAACTGCTTATTATGTTCCATCAAAGACTATACTATGTTTTATTTATTCTCCTATTGATGGACATATAAGAGGCTTCCAAGGTTCTCCTTTTTTTTTGTACATTTTTTTTTTATTCCCTTGACAGTGCAACATGAATGAAATGTTTTTTATTTTGTTTAATTTCTTGCTGAAATTGACCAGGCCTCCAGAGAAGAATCCCACTGTATCTTTGTTCTTTGCCCCTCTGCCTCAGCTCTGAAAAGCTTCAGGTGCTGGTTTCTGGAATTCTCATGATTCTGCCAACATTTCATTCCCAGCCACACCTAAGGAACAGATTGTGGAAGTGACTAATGTGGGCAAAACGAATAAAATTCAATGACTTCGAAATAAGATTGTAGCTACACTGGGAATTTATCACAAAAAAATGATTCAGAAAAGAAACAAAATCCATATACATAAAGATCTGGATTACAGAACTAGTTTTTAAATGAATAAAATGATTAATTGGTCAATAACTAAAGAGAGAGTCCATATAAAACCATGGTACATATACTAAATAGAAAAATATCTTTTAAAATAACAATTCTGAAAATTATGTATTAAACCAAATAACTTGAAATTGTTATCTTTATAGGACATATTAGATGATGTTGTTGCTCTTAGGTGGTGTCAAGTTGGCTCCAACTCACAGTGACCCTATGTACAAAAGAACAAAACATAGCCCAGTTGTGAAGCATCCTCACAATTGCTGCTATATTTGAGCCCATTGTTGCAGCTATCGTGTGACTTCATCTCATTGAGGGTCTTTCTCATTTCCACGCAGAATGTGAAAATTACTGAGCAAGATCATTAATGTCACTAGCAAGTAAAATTTAATTAAGATAATTCATTAGCAGTTGCAGCAGTACATTGGTAGGAAACTTCCAACAAGTCAAGCTAGGTTCAAAAGCAAATGTGAAACAAGGGATATGCTGACATCAGATGGTCTTGGTGGAGAACAGACAGTACCTGAAA
>NW_006408589.1:10441165-10447577 GCF_000296735.1 Chrysochloris asiatica | reverse complement strand
TAAATCATTCGGTGACCCTTTGTTCTGTTTAAACAACTGACTCTTGGTTTATGTACAGGTTCCTCATGAACACACTTAAGTGTTCTGGAATACCCTTTATTTGCTGTTATCTATAGCTTATCATGATCCACACAATCTTTGCAGAGTCAATAAAGCACAGGTAAACATCATTCTGGTATTATCTGCCTTCAGCAAAGATCCCTCTGATGTCAGGAATTATATCCCTCGTTCCACGTCCTCTTCTGAATCTGGCTTGAGTCTCTGTCAATGTTCTGTGCACCCAGTTCTTAATTATCTTTAGCAAAACTTTACATGCATGTGATATTAATGATATTGTCTGATGATTTCTTCATTCCATTGGGTCACCTCTCTTTGGACTGGCTACAAATATGGATCTTTTCCAATCAATTGGTCAGGTAGCTGTCTTCCAGATTTCTTGGTATAGATGCGTGCCTCCAGTGCTTCATCGGTTTGTTGAAAGATTTTAATTTGTATTCCATCAATGCCCAGAACCTTATTCTTTGCCAATGCCTCAGTGCACCTTGGCTCCTTCAGTACCACTGGCTCTTGGTCATATGCTACCTCTGGAAATAGTTGAATATTGTCCATTTCTTTTTGGTACAGTTGCTCTTGTATTCCTTCCTCCTCCTTCTTCTTTGATTTTTTATTTCTTAAGCTTTTATTGTGAAATGAGTGATAGTTTACATGGAAGAACATCAGTTTTGCATTCATCCTATCTCATTTCATTTCATTGCAATGATTACAATCTCCTCCATGCATCACCATTCAACAGTCTTTGCTTCTATTCCCTCTGGGGTTTTGTTGTTGTTGTTATTGTTGTTTGTTTATTTTGATATACACAGAAACACTCAGGAATATATAATCATTTATACAACCCAAAGGCACATTCTACAAGCCTGCCTCCTGGCAGCCAGCACACAACCTTTCTCTTTCCATGAGTCTAGAGTCTTTAGCTGCTCTATCTCTCCATGTCATCTCTGCCTCCTTCTCTGGTGTCTCTGTCTCTGCTTCTCTGGAAAGGGTTCCATATTCCCATCATGCTCTTCTCCCTTGATGGTCCTATGGCCCTCTGTTTCTGAAACATTAGATTAACTACTCCTCCTTTATGTTACAAAACTTCTACTTTTACAGTTGTGACAATCACAATTAATCCTGATAACAATTACTCACTATTGAATCATAAGACTCTTATCTCCATCTCCTTTCACCAGACCCATCTAGACAAGATGAAAACTATTCAGTGGGGATTCTATCTTCCCCTGCACACTCCAAAACTAAACTCCCTCTTGAAACTTGTAAGCTAGCCACTTTGTACCTTTATTTTGTTGTTGTTATATGCCGTCAAGTTGATTCTGACCCATAGTGATCCTGTATAGGATTTCCAAGAAGCTGGTGAGCTTGAACCACTGATGTAGCAGTTCACACAACTTTGCAGTCTGATGCATTAACCCACAGTGCCACACCATGACTCCTTGTACCTTTATTACCCAACCCCCATTTTAGGTAGCTAATGTCTAAGTTGCCCATGCCTATCAACCCTGTGTACAGAGGGGACAGGTTTGATCCTGGATGTGAAACTCCTTCCTTCTCATTCTGTATTTTGAGCTACTACATCTATAAGTATAGATCAAGTTCATCAAATTGTAGCAATTTACACTTGTTAACTTTATCAAATTTCGTTATCTTCCTTTATTTGAGTTCTAATCACCAAGTCATTTAAACTATGTTAAAATGGGTACTATTATCTGCAAGTTTGGGTATTCTTGTGCCTTCCTTTTTCTTTTGATGCTTTCTGCAATATTCCATATTTTTCCCATAGAATCCTTCAATACTTCAAGTTGAAGCTTGAATTTTTCTTAAGTTCTTTCAGCTTGAGAAATGTTGTGTTTGTTTTCACTTTGGGGTTTCTTACTCTTGGTCTTTGCACATTTCAATATAATAGTTGACTTTGTCTTCTCGAACTACCCTTTGAAGTTTTCTGTTCAGCTCTTTAATATCCTCACTTTTTCCATTTGCTTTAGCATCTTTATGCTGGAAAGCAAGTTTCAGAGTCTCTTCTGACTTTTCCTTCTTTTTTGTCTTCTTAGTAACCTTTTGCTTTCTTCTTGTATGATCCCATGACTCTTCTGGTTTTCAGTCAATAGTGTGTAACTAACTGCATCAAATGTGTTCTTGAGATGATCTCTAAATTCAGGTTGGATATGTTCAAGGTCATATTTTGACTCTGGCAGATTTGTTTGAATTTTCTCCAACTTCAGCCTGAACTTGCATATCGGCAATTGGTCGTCAGTTCCACAGTCTGCCTCTGGTCTTGTCTTGACTGATGATATGGAGCTTTTCCACCATCTCTTCCCACACATATCATCAATTTGATTTTTGTGTATTCTGTCTAGTGAGGTCCATGTGTATAGTTGTCTTTCTTGTGGTTTAATAACTCATTTGTAATGAGTAAGTCATTGGTCTTGAAATATTCTATCATGTGATCTCCAGTGTCCTTTCTATCACCAAGGTCATATTTTCCAAGCACCAATTCTTCCGCTTTATTTGCAACATTTGCATTCCAAATACCAGTAATTATCAGTACATCTTTATTGCATGTTTAATCAATTTCATACTGAATAAGTTGGTAAAATTCTCCAATTTCATCATCACTGGCTTTAGTGGTTGGTGAGTACATTTGATTAATGGTGGTATTAACTGGTTTTCCTTATAGGTGTATGGATATTACCCTATCATAGACACTATTACACTTCAAGAAAGGCCCTGAAATATTCTTTTTGGAAAGGCCCTGAAATATTCTTTTTGATGATGAATGTGATGCCATTCCTTTTCAATTTGTCATTCCTGGCATAGTAAGCCATGTGACTGTCAGATTGAAAATGGGCCACACCAGTCCATTTCAGCTCACCAGTGCTTAGTATATGGATCTTCATGCATTCCATTTCATTTTTGACAACTTCCAGTTTTCCCAGAGTCATACTTCGTATATCCCATGTTCTGATTGTTAATGGATATTTGAGGCTGTTTCTCCTTTGAGTTATTCTGCATCCGCAAATGAAGGTTCTAAAAGCTTTACTCTATTCATGTCATCACTGTCAACTCTACTTTGAGGAGGCAGCTCTTCCTCAGTCGTGTTTTAAGATCTTTCCTACCTAGGAGCTTATTTTCTGGCACTATATCTGACAATATTCTGGTGTTGTTCATAATGTTTCAATATTCAATATTCTGGTGCTATCAGACAGGATTCCACCGGTATTCATAAGGTTTTCAGGGGCTAAATACTCAGAAGTAATCTGACTCTCCTTCTTCTTAGTCTGGAAGCCCCATTGAAACCTGTCTACCATGGGTAACTCTGCTGGTATCCAAAGGTGACATAATTTCCATAATCACAGCAACACGCAAGCCACCACAGTATGACAAATGGTGGCTTTCCTGGATACTTCTCAGACTATTATTTGCCTAATAAATTAAAAAAAAATAATTATTATATATTTATAAAGGGGAAGAGCATTCAGAAGAAGGGTAATAACAAACACACCAAACCCATTTTACAGATAATGATGGTGGCTAGTGGTGACTAGACAGCGCTCTTTGCTTCCAGACCTAGATAAAACACTCACGTGAAACAACATCCCCTGCTCCTTCCTGGTCCACAGTGACAGGAAGGCTGTTTGATTTTCCAGCCTTGCCTTAGGGTTCCTGGTGTGGAACAGAAGGCTGCTGAGAAAAGAGTGGCCATCAACAGACAGAGCTTGTTGAATTGGGACTGGTATAAACCATGTACTGCCTAAGGCCACTTGATCAAAGTTTTGAACAAACAGACCCTAGCTTTTATATGATACAATTGATAGCTGAAAGCATGTGTGGGTATCTGGATGTTCTCAGGAAGAAGCCTTTTCATTCCAATTGAATTACTAGACAAGGAGTTCTGGGCTGGGAGTCAGGACTTTTGGGTTTCCTGGTATTATTGCTCAGGACACATATGACCTTAGACAAGTCACTAGGTGCTCTATGTTTTCATTCTCAACATGGGATGATTGATATGAGCTGACAAATCTGATTTTATTTGATTGGTCTTTAAAATTCCTTTCTTATTTTCAACCAAATCCTTCCAAATTAAGGAGATGAAGGAACAACCATGTACCAATAGGCAATCTCCAAAGCCAGAATATCCTTACTCGGTTGGGGGTAGCTGGAGATGAAGGAGCAACTGGTAGAGTAAAGACTTACTGAAAAGATGCCTTTTCTAACTTCGATAACTTATTTTCTAAGAAAGAAGCTTCCATGTTCTTAGAGAAAGACTAAACAGGAGGAAAATGTGGGGTTTTCCATCCTAGAATCTTGCCAGTTCTGAGAAAATAGGAATTTCATAAACCAAAGTTCATACCCTAATCAAATTCCTGGAATCATTTAGGATCTAGGTTCTAACTAGTCTACAGGCATATTTTTCCCATTCATTGTCTTGTGGCCCCTGACTTGCACAATCGTACATCTTTGGTGGTCAGTCTCTAAGTGATCATCTGACAGCTGCTGTAGCATCAGAAGCATCTTGGATGATTAACAGATGTTCAATCAAGCTTAAATATTAAGGTTGTTGTCTAGACAGCCAGCCAAACCTATTCACATCTCCCAGGAGCCCTGCCCTGACTCTCCCTTTCTCCAGCTGTGGACATGATGGACAATTTGGAGTCCTTAGGGGCATATACTTTCTGAACATGGAGTCTTAAAGCAAGAGAATAGGAGAACTGAATGGGGACCTCAGAATCTCCTAAAAATGGTACACAAGTGAAGGAATTTACTCAGAGCCCTGCACTTTATGACAGAATAAAAGCTTGAGCCTAGATCTTTAGATTCCATAGGCAACAGTATTTTCTATATATTAAAAACAAAACATAAGCAAAACACCAAACTTGTCATCAAACTGATTCTGATTCATGGAGCTCCCTTGAATTACAGTGTAAAACTGTTCCATAGAGTTTCCTTGACGATAATCTCACAGAAACAGATTGCCAGGAGTTTCTTCTGTAGTGCCACTGGATGAGTTCAAACCACCAACATTTAGATTAATATCAAGAATAAAATAAAACTAGTTGCTGTCAAATTGTTTCTGATTCATGGTGTCCTCATGTGTGTCCAAGTAGAAATGTGCTCCAGAGAGTTCTTAGTGACTAATTTTCAGAAGATTACCAGTCTTTTCTTCTGAGGCACTTCTAGGTGGACTGGAACACCCAAACTTTCAGTTGGCAGCTGAACATATTAACCATTTGCACTACCCAGGGACTCCTATTTGATTTTAATATTGAGTACTATTTTGTTTTTGTCCTCACTTAACAGAGCACTGATTTGTGCTCTGGTAGCATAGTGGTTACGAATCGGGCTCTGCGAACCTTAAGGTCAGCGGTTTGAAACTACCAGCCGTTCCACAGGAGAAAGATAAGGCTTTCTACTCCCGTAAAGATTTACACCCTCGGAAACCCTGTACAGGGTCGCTATGGGTCGGAACCGATTCGACGGCACTTAACAACAACAACAACAACTATTTTATTTTTTGTCCTCACTTAACAGAGCACTGATTGTCTATGGAAACAGAATTATTAAGCTGTCTCCTACCCTTGCTGGTGGGTGTTATAAGGCAGTTCCAGGCTCCCACCCTTTAAAAACCCATATCTGAGAGAGGTAGCAGTCACCCATGAGGCAACTGGCTTTCAAGTACATGAAAAGAAACTCAAAATCTGAATTTTCCTAATTTCAGTCATTTGTCTATCTATCATTACAACTTTGTGATATCGTCCATGTTATTACCTCCTTAACATTTAAAAATAAATTTGTTTTACTGAAATATATTTAGTTTAAAAGGTAACTTAATCTCTAATGTTAATAGCAAACTAATGTTCTTCTTGTTTAACTTTGAAATAATCATTAAAATAAAAAATTCATTGTTGTTGTTAAATGCCTTTGAGTGAGTGCCAACTCATAGAGACCCTGTGTAAGGTTTCTGAGTAATGACTCATGTGTTTGAATCACTGATCTTAAGGTTAGCAGTCCAGTGCTTATCCTACATCAACAGAGTTGTTGTTAAGTGCCATCAAGTTGGTACTGACCCATAGCGACCCTGTATAGAGTTTCCAAGGAGCAGCTGGTGATCTTGAACCACCAACCTTGCAGTTCAAACAACTTTGCAATTTGGTGCATTAGCCTACAGTGCTACACCAGGACTCCGGCACAGCAACAGACTAGGACTCCTTATTACTACCTAGTCACTTCAAGGACCACCACTGGCATTGCCATCATCCCTTGAGATATGTAAATCCAAGTGGTTTGTGAGTATGCAGGTTTGCACATATTCCTGTGAAGTGGTGTCTGATGGGTGCTTATAGAATGAGGCAAATCT
>NW_006408589.1:10440128-10440534 GCF_000296735.1 Chrysochloris asiatica | reverse complement strand
GGAAAAATGCAAAACAATATAGGCAGCTCCCAGCTAAGGGTATTCACTGTATAAGTAGATTTGTGATATCTTTCAGCAACCCAGAACTTGATTGGAACTTAATTCAACAGCATTTAGGAGGTTATGGAATAATAGCCACCTGTCTGTGGATATTCATCAGCTACATGCTCAAATTTCTGATATATGTAATTCTCAAGCTGAGCACTGAGTGGCTTCTAGTTTGCTACCTCTGCTAGAGATTAAGATCCCCTATGAACTTAATCGAACCTCAGCATAGTGATCCTGCTCAGTCAATTTAGAGCAGGCGATGGTCTGGCAACATCTTGCGTGTGGGGTCCCCACCCGGTCTCCTCCCTCCCTGCCTTCTTCGGATGGTGGCTGTTTATGCTGGACGTGTGGCCAGAGA
>NW_006408589.1:10436406-10437600 GCF_000296735.1 Chrysochloris asiatica | reverse complement strand
TAGGCGGGGCTGATGAAATGAAATGTGGATAGGTCTCTTGTCATACAATAGTGAATAATTGTTATAGGACTGCTTGTGAGGGTTGGAAATGTAAAGGTAGATGTTTTGTAGCAAGGAGGGAAGTGATTAACTTTTCAGTCTAGGAGCAGAGGTCCCTGGGACCATCAAGGGAGAAGAGCGGAGAGCGGAACTCTACCCAAAGAAGCAGTGATACCTGAGATGGAGGCAGAGATGATGATGTGGAGAGATGGAGTATTTGGGGACTTTAGACTTTATACTTTAGAGAGGGGGAGGGGCTGTGTGTTGACGACCAGGGGGGTCAGGCTTGTAGTGTATACCCTTTGGTTGGTTGATGATGCATGGAGGAGACTGTAACCACGGCAATGAAATGATATACGACAGGATGAATGTAAAACTAATGTTCTCCGATATAAACTATCACATAATTCACAATAAAACATTAAAAAAGAAACAGCTCACCTAATTTTCTGCATGACAGTCACAAGAAGATTCTAAATAGGAAGGCAGGACAGGGTGGGGTCTTGAAAAGGGATGTATTCTTCACCTCTCTTCTCTCTAAGAATTTGATTATCTGCTTTTCCTTGTGAAAATTAGTGAGAGTAATGAACAAGACAGGTATGGAATCATTTCAAAATCATTCAAGTAAACGTAGGTACATTCAACCTGTGGCTCTTTGACTATGGGTTTCTGAATGATTTACTGAATGATCTGCTGTGAAAGGTTCACAAAGAAATAAATAAGGTTTAAGGGTAGCAATGAGGCAGTACATCACTCCCATAGTCTTAAAGGCTCGCTTTCTGAATATTAACCTCTGGACAGATATTTGGAAGCAGGAAACATATGCTTCTGGAGCCCCTTCTATTACCATGACAAGCATGACCCATTTTCCCCAGACCTCTTTATTCTGAGCCCTGCAAAATGTAAAGCAAACCAGTTATTCTCTAGTAGATTACAATTTATGGATACCAGGGTCTCAAAATCCTCCTCAATACAGCACTCCAGGTTGTTGTTGTTAGGTGCCATCGAGTTGGTACCTACTCATAGCAATCCTATGCACAGCAGAATGAAACACTTCCTGGTCCTGGGCCAAACTCACAGTTGTTGCCATGCTTGAGCCCATTGACTCTGCCACTGTGCCAGTCCATCTCACTGGGGGTCTTCCTCTTTTTCTCC
>NW_006408589.1:10432876-10435466 GCF_000296735.1 Chrysochloris asiatica | reverse complement strand
TGGTATTCTCTGCTTTCAGCCAAGATCCATTGGACATCACCAATGATATCCCTCGTTCCACATCCTCTTCTGAATCCAACTTGAACCTCTGGAAGTTCTCTGTCAATGTATGCTTTACTCGCATGGGATACCAAAGATATTGTCCAATAATTTCCACATTTCATTGGGTCACCTTTCTTTGGAATGGGCACAAATATGGATCTCTTCCAATCAATTGGCCAGATAGTTGTCTTCCAAATTTCTTGGTATAAATGAGTGAGGTACTCCAGGTAGTCACTCCCAATTTACCAGCATTGCATATGGAGAGAATATCAACAACAGACCAGAACTTATCTGGACATTTAGGATGTTTTCTGTTAGGGCAGATCTTAGTTAGAAGAAGAAAATGCTCTTCACCTTTCATTTCATCTTTATTCTCACACTTGACTTGTTAAACACTCAGCACTCAACTTCAATGCTCTGTTACAAAGACACCTTCCCAAGAATGCCTTACCAATCTAAATAAATGCTCAAATACCTATCTAAATAAATGCCCATTAATGTCTGTCTTAGATTTTTTTTAATTCCTCTATAACATTTACCATGATATGCAATTATGTATTAGCTTGTGTTCTTGTTTTTTTTATGGTCTTGCCCATTAAAATATATGTTCTGGGAAAGTAAGATTTGTCTGTTCTACTCACCATTCTGGTTACCCTCACTCACTCCAAACTCAGTAAATATTTGTTAACAGGAAAATAAAAAATAAAAAGGCAATGAAAATAAAAAAAAAACTAAAGTAAAAAATGAAAAAATAAGGTACAAAGAGATGAAAAGACAAAGCTTTCCCATATATCACCTAATAAGTGGCCATAGTATATGGAGACATAATGATAGGTTAGCAGTGTATTTGAGAGTGAAGGATTCCTCTGTTTCTGTGACATGGGGAAGTCATTTTTTCCCCCTCTGATCAGGTTCTTGTCCCCAAAGTAAGAATGGCCCCTTCTCAGATGTCCTGGTAGGAGACTTCTGCCCTCTTGTCAATCTATTACAGGTTATCCCCTATGAGGAGGAGTGCTTTATCAGAATCTGACACCCAATGATCCACCATTCTCTATTGGTCAGGGCAACAGTTTGAAATCATTGTTCCCATGAGGCCCCTCTTCTGGACCTCTGAACTCAGGGGGGTGGGAGGCAAGCCATGTATAGCTATATATGGCTAGCTGAAGGAGTGTGTGCATTGTACACAAGGTGTAAAGTTGAGGAGACACCAATTAAGTCATTATGAAGATTTTGATGACTGTTTAATTCATGTGTCTATTTCTCACAAGACTTAGAACTCAGGGAAAAGAAGGGTGAGATCAATTCTCCCCTCAGATATTCCAAAAAGTAAGGAGAAAGAGAGATACTATCTTATACCCACTCTACTTCCCAGCACTGAAATCCTAACCAGCAGAACATGCCTGTCTTTTTGGCAGGCCAACGAACATATTTCAAGACTCCTCTTTTGGCCTTTTGCTTCCTCCTCAGACTTTTTCTGAGCTTGTGATGAGAGCCCTGCAGCACCTCATAGATCAGAGACATCACAAGAGGCATGGAGAGGAAAGGTCCATGGAGCAGAGTGAGGTCATTTCAGAGGGGTTTGGCTCACTGTGAGACTGCTTTGTGGATGAGTACTGTTAGATGGATGTCAGAAACTCTTGCTGCAGATGTATCTGTCAGATGTTGGGGACATTAGCAAGAATGTGGAATGTTCCCAGAGTGACTTGCTGCCTCCCTTTACAGGATGTAGGAATGAATACTGGTTATAGTTGTTAAGAGTTTGGGAATGGTTTTAGGTATGGAGACCTCCAGTGTCTCCAAGGAAGCACAGAGCTTTTCATATAGTATATTTGCTTTTATTCCATTTCACAGAGAAAAAAAATAAGTCACAGAAAAAGGAAGAGGAGGAGAAGATATATTCTTTTTAATGGATGTCCCCTCATTTGCAGAATTAGGTGATTCATGACCTCCCTTTTTTTTTTTTTCAAAAGAAATTCTGCTCATCTCAAACTGCTCAGCTCATGGCCACTGCACATAGATGTCCTCCTGAAAACAATGGTTTCCCTGATCTCTTACCCCTGGATTTTACAGTCTGTTAATTCCGTTGGCACTTTCCATCTACTGTTTACTGTCCTTAGTCTTCCAATCAGACTGGGAACTCTTTGAAGAAGGGAATCATATCTATGCTTTACACATCTTAGAATCATTACATCAGCCAGCATTGTACCTGCAACATATTAGGAAAGAATTAAATCATTTTAACTTTATGAGTGGCATATTCTACATCCTAAAAGACAGGCTTGAAATACTCATTGATGAAGATCAAAGATTACAGCATAAACTATGGATTGTTCCACAATGTAAAGAAAACAAAAATCCTCACAGTTGGACCAATAAATAACATCATGATAAATGGAGAAAAGATTGAAATTGTCAAAGACTTCCATTTTGCTTGAATCCACAATTAACATTCATGGAAACAGCAGTCAATAAATCAAAAGATATACAACATTAGACAAATCTGCTGCAAACAAGGTCTTAAAGTGTTCAAGAGCAAATACCAGTTTGA
>NW_006408589.1:10431060-10432399 GCF_000296735.1 Chrysochloris asiatica | reverse complement strand
GTATATAATGTGCCATGGAGTCAGTTCCGACCCATAGTGACCCTGTACAGGATTTCCGAGGCTAGAAATCTTTACAGGAGCAGAAAGCCTCATCTTTCTCCCACGGAACAGCTGGTAGTTTTGAACTGCTGACCTTGCAGTTCACAGCCCAATTCATAACCACTATGCTACCAGAGCTCCTTCCAATAACCCTATGAGGCAGTTAATATTATTAAATCCCCTTTTTTATTTTAATGAAAACATTAATGTGGAGATAGAATGACTGCAACATTGTCCCTGCCCTCAAGTAGTTCAAAGTCTGGTGGGGGGTTGCAAAGTGAAATAATATGTAATAATACTCCTGGTGTGGCACTATAGTATAAACACTGGACAGCAAGGTCTGTTTGAACTGCCAAGTTGGTGGTTCAAACCCATCAGCTACTCCTCAGATATCCTATACAGGGTCGCTGTGAGTTAGAACCAACTCGATGGCACTAAACAACAACAGTTTAGATACAGAGCTAAGGGAAATATCAGAAGGCCATATATGAGAAAGATGAAAGTGTGTCTACTTTGTAAGTGGTACGTGTGTGTGAGTGAGCGAGCAAGTGAGTGAGAAACAATTTAACATTAATAAGGTATCTCAATCAGATGAATGACTATTTTGTTTCTGTACAGCTAAAGTGGGTGTGATGCAGTAGTGTGCTGATGAAACGTTTAACAACCAGATTTCCAGTTGTGGCTCCTGATGAATGTTGGCTGATATTTTCATTAACATTAATAAGTAAGATGAAAGTGAAATGAAGAGATCATACATCACAAGTTCACTGGTTAATGAAGGATGTGGACAACTTTTTTGCTGAACTGATTCAGGTAACAGTTTCTAAATATTAGAAGAACACTCCTCACCCTTTCTTCTATTTGCAATGTAAAAACTATATACACCACACTTTTAAGTTGAATCTGCATTGTTAACATGTTCTCTGCTACTTGCTGACTTCTACAGCTGGAGTCAACAAACAAAAGTGCATGAATGACAAGGTGGAGCAAAAGGAAACAGAGCAGCATCAGAACATCACCAGGGACTTCATGCGCCCTGCAAAGGGGGGTTCAGAAAATTCCATTATCAATCTATTCAATTTTCCCCTGAACTGTTTGAAGCCTAGTCGTACTATGTGGATATTAATTTAAAATGTTACCCAACCTCTTGCTCGTACAATCAACAGAACAATAAATCAAGCCCCAGTTTGTAGCATGTCAATATCTGCAGAATAAATATTCCCTTTGTAACTGATTTGAGTCTAACAAAGTAATATCACTGGTTGAAGAATTAGGGAGAGATGTACAGTCATGTATACTT
>NW_006408589.1:10428674-10430112 GCF_000296735.1 Chrysochloris asiatica | reverse complement strand
AAGAATTGATGCTTTTGAATTATGGTGTTGGAGGAGAACATTGAAAGTGCTATGGGCTGCCAAAAGAAACAACAGATCTGTGTTCGAAAAGTACAGCCAGAATGCTTTCCTTGCAGGTTAGAATAGCCAAACTTCATCTCTCATACTTTGGACATATGGTCAGGAGGGACCAGTCTCTGGAGAAGGATATCATGTTTTGTAAAGTGGAAGGTCAGAGAAAAAGAGGAAGACCCCCAGCGAGATGGACTCGCAATATGGCAGCGTCAATGGGCTCAAGAGTGGCAACAATTGTGATGCTGGCCCAGGAATGGGAAGTGTTTCGTTCTGTTGTGCATAGGATTGCTGAGTCAGTACCAACTCGATGGCACCTAACAACAACATTACCTTTGTTTTTAATATAATTTATCTCATTATAATGTTAGAGAAATTTGTGTTTAATAGTTGTTGCCTTTAACTACTGGCTCTCAAAATTCCTGAAGATTTCACAATTTCCTCTTGCAAATGAACACAAACTGGCCTCAGCATACCACAGTGAGACTGCAGAAGTAGTTGGTTGGCCTTGAAGTTCATGTCACTGCTCCTATAGCTCATATATTCCTGTAGAGTAAGTAAGTCTTTAAATAAGATGTTCATCACCACCTTATTTATAAATGGGAATGTTTACCAAAGAATATGTTGTTGTTGTTAAGTGCTGTTGAGTTGATTCCAACCCATAGTGACCCTGTATAGGGTTTCTGAGGAACAGCTGGTGAGCTTGAACCATAGACCTTACAGTTTAAACAGCTTTGCAGTCTGGCGCATTAACCCACAGTGCCACACCAAGAATAGATAAATAGAGCACTGCATATTGGTATTACTGAGTCCTGGTGTGGTGCTGTAGGATAAGCACTAGACTGTTAACTGCAAGGTTGGCAGTTCAAACCCACCAACCTCTCCACAAAAACCCTATACAGGGTCGCTATAAATCAGAACTGATTTCATGTCATTGAAGAACATTTATACTATGCAATATTTGTGCTATGGATATCATCCTATGCAATAATGATAATGGATTATCTAGCTCTGTATGCATCACCATGGGTAGATCTCAAAAACAAAATGCATGAAAGGGATGTTTCAGAAGACTATGTACAGTGATGCAATTTATGTTGATCTCAAAAACAAAGAATATAAACCCACATATTGTTTATGGATACATACATAGTGGTAAAAGGTATAAAAATGTGGAGTAGGAGGATGCATATCAAGATGTGATATCAGTTGCCTTGGAGGAGTTAGCAATAGCTAGAGAGAAAAGAGATAGGAAGAGGTGAGCAAATAGAACACAGACTTGATCTGCTTATATATTGTTTGTTCTCTAAAATAAGCAAGTAGACCAAATGTTAAAAATAATAATACAAATGTTAAAACAACAATAAAATTAAGAGATAATTCCATT
>NW_006408589.1:10394960-10427734 GCF_000296735.1 Chrysochloris asiatica | reverse complement strand
TTCTTTTCTATCCAAACAATTTAAGCACGAGGAGAATATGAGTGTGTTCCCTCATGGTAGAGCACAGTGCCGAGCCCACGTCAGCCCATGGAGACAGCACAGTGCAGATACTGCACAGTCTGGCCATCTTATTGTCATCAGTGTACAACTATTTTGATTGAAGATCTTAGTTTATTACATGTTGGGTTGTGAATGGTGCTCATTTCCCATACAGTTGTAGTGCAAAGTACAAATGTTCTAAGTTCTCATAGTCAAATCTGGCAGGGACCCTGAGTTTCCCTCTTCAGCTATTTCCAACAAGTAAACCCAATGGTATTTGCTTGTCCTGCTTTAAGAGTCAAACAGGTGTGCTCTCATCTCAGAACTCAAACTGAGACCAGGTCTCCCAGTTACTGCCAAGGAAAATCCTGTTTGCCACAGACACTTCACTAGAATGCTACCTATTGGAGTCCTGGTCATGGAAATACACACTCCAACAGGGTCACAAGCTTGGCATTTTTCTAATGTCCTGTGGGCACCAAAGCCAGTGTTGTTGTTAAGTGCTGTTGAGTCAGTTCCAACCCATAGTGACCCTGTATAGGGTTTTCAAAAAGCATCTGGTAAGTTTGCACCACCAACCTTGAGGTTTAAACCGATCTTGTGGTTGAGTGCTTATCCTACAGTGCTGCACCAAGATTCTAGTGGAAAGGTGGAAATTCAAGGAAACCTCAGAAGAGTGAAGAAATGTGAGCTTCCTGTTTGTGTTTCTGTCACTATAGCTGTTGCAAGTCAGGACAACAGTGTTTTCTCAAAAGGAAGGAATTTGATTCTTGCCTATTTAGATCAACACCCTGGGACAGTGTCCCAAGACTGTACTCTGACACTACAATACATGGATCAGGAGAAGTTCTAGTGTCTGTCACCTCTAACCAGAATGGTTTTCTTTTAGGATTTAATGATACTTCTTTGACCCAGTGTGTTGGCAGTAAACAACTCCCATCCACATAAATGGATTTCAATTCCTTTATATATCTGGGCAGGAAAGTTTCAAACATTTTCCTTTCAAAATGTGCTTGGAATTCAAATTTGCCCAACCTTTTCTCAGAAAACATGAAATTATAATAAGATTTCTTCTTGAAAAGCAAACATTACAATCTTTAAAGGTCCCCTTTTATGGATCCCATAACACATTCTTCCATAATATCAACCCTAAACAAATTAGTAATAATCATATTTCCACCAATAAAGTATAACAATGTCTCTCCACTACTATTGTCCCATTTACTTGGTCATGCTCTCACTGGGTACAAATGGCTACTGCCCTGACCTCAGTTCCTTAGATACTCACAAAAAAACAGTTCTTTTGTGCCAATAAATATACTCTTTTTGTTGGATATAATATTTCTACCATAAGGTAGTAAGCTAAATACTAAGAATTATCCCTTTTTTTCAAGTTCTACCTGACTATCATTACAGAAACATCTGGTTGAGCCCAAAAAAACAGGTCAAGTGATCTTGACTAAATAAGTTATTTGTTGTTGTTGTAAAGTACCATTGAGTTGGTATTGACTCATAGCAGCCCTGTATGGGGTTTCTGAGGAGTGGCTGGTGAGTTTGAATTGCTGATTTTGATCCAAAGGACCTTGTAGTCCAGTGCATTAATCCACAGCACCATACTGTCACTATTAATATGATTTATCCTATGTAATATAACAATGACAATGGTAATAAACAAGCATTATCTCGAATGTAGCTATGTCTACTCCCCAAGATCTTTATGACAATGGAATGAAATAGTATATTACTATATGTTATATAGTTCTTAGAGCATATTATGTGCTTAATAAGTGTTAGGCTATCACTCCCATTCCCATGCCCTATATTGTCCCAAGTGCTCTATCTAAAGGTGATATTCCAGATAATCATAATAAGATAAAAATAAAAGCACCACATAGACAAGAGTACACAGCCCAAGGCAATTATTCCTTTGAAAAAAACAAGGGGGTATTAAATAATGTAAAATTAGGACTGCATCTTTCACCATACTTATTCAATGCGTGGACTCCTGGTGTTACAAACTGTGGATCAGCACTGGACTGTGAACCACAAGGTTGGCAGTTCAAATCCACGAGCTGATTCTCAGGAATCCTATACAGAGTCACTATGGGTCAGAGCTGTCTCGACAGCACTTGACAACAGCATTCAAGCGTATGCTGAACAAACAATCCAAAAGCTGGACTACGTGAAGAAGAATGTGGCATGAAAATTGGAGGAAGAAGCTTTTACAAACTGTGCTATTCAAATGATACAACATTGTTTGCTTAAAGCTAAGGGAACTTGAAACACTTACTGATGAGGATAGAAGACTTTAGCAGTTAATATGCCTTGCACCTCTATGTAAAGGAAACAAAGTCCTCACAACTTTACCAATAAACATCATGATGAATGGAGAAAAGATTGAAGTTGTCAAAGATGTCATTTACTGGGATTCACAAGCAACTATGGTGGTTTGGGTATGGTTGTAATGCTGCAAGCAACACCACAGTTATTTTAAACAGCCTCAGGGTCACCTATGGTATACAGGTTTCAGTGGAGCTTCTAGAATAAGACAAGCTAGGAAGAAGAGGAAAACTACTTCTGAATGTTTAGCCACTGAAAACCTTATTACAGCAGTGGAACATTGTCAGATAAAGTGTCAGAATATGAAAAACAATATTATGAATAGAGCCAGAATATTGTCAGATATAGTGCTGGAAGATGAGCCCCTCAGATTAGAAAGCACTCAAAACACAACTGGGGAAGTGCTGCTTCATCAAAGTAGAATTGGCCATAATGATGTGAATGGAGTAAAGCTTTTGATGTTGTTGTTGATGGGGCACAACTTAAAATGAGGAGAAACAGCTGCAAACACTCATTAATAATCAGAACATGGAATATATGAATCATTAGTCTAGGAATATTGGAAGTTGTAAAAAATGAAATGGAAACAATAAAGATCAATATCCTAAGCATTAGTGAGCTCAAATGGACTACTACTGGACATTTTGAATATGAAAGTCTTATGATTTACTATGGCCAGAGGAGTCCTGGTGTGGTGCTGTGGGTTAATGTACCAGACTGCAAAGCCATTTGAACTGCAAGGTCGGCAGTTCAAGCTCACCAGCTGCTTCTTGGAAACCCTACACAGGGTCGCTATGGGTCAGAATCGACTCAATGGCACTTAACAACACACTATGGCCAGAACAACAAATTCAAGAAGAATGGTATCACATTCATCATCAAAATGAGCATTTTAAGATCTGTATTGAAGTGCAAAGCTTTCTTTGTATAGATAGGGTGATATCTATACACTTACAAGGAATACCAGTTAATACCACTATTATTCAAATTTATGCACCAGCCACTGAAGTCAGTGATGATTAAATTGGAGAATTCTATCAATTTCTTCAGTTTGAAACTGATCAAACATATAATCAAGATGTATTGATAATTACTGGTGATTAGAATGTGAAGACTGGAAACAAAAAGGAAGGATCAGTGGTTGTGGTTGTAAGATATGGCCTTGGTGACAGAAATTATGCTGGAGATTCCATGATAGAATTTTGCAAGATCAATGACTTATTTATTGCAAATACATGTTTATACAACATAAAAGGCACCTATGCACTTGTACCTCACCAGATGGAATACAAAGGAATCAAATCATACGAAGAGACGGTAGCAACATTCCAAATCATCAGGGGAAGACTGTGGAACAGATCATCAATTGCTCATATGCAAGTCAGGCTAATGCTGAAAAAAATTAAAACAAGTCCACAAAAGCCAAAATGTGACCTTGAACACAACCCACCTGAATTTAGAGATTATCTCAAAAACAGATTTGAATCATGACAAACTAATGGTTGAAGATCAGAAGAGCTATGATATGACATTGAGGAAGGTCATTAAAAAGACAGGAAAGAAATAAAAGACCAAAATGGATGTCAGAAGAAACTCTGAAACTTTCTCTCCAGCGTAAAGAGGCTAATGAGACTAGAATAAATGAGGAAGTAAGAGAACTGAACAGAAATTTTCAAAGAGCAGCTCAAGAAGACAAAGTCAAGTATTGTAATAAGTCAAGTGTTATGATGAAATGTGCAAAGAATTGAAGCTAGAAAACCAAAAAGGAAGAACAAGCTCAGCATTTCTCAAGCTGAAAGAACTGAGAAAAAAATTCAAGCCTCAACTTGAAATATTAAAGGATTCTATGAAGAAAACATTGAATGATGCAGAAAGCATCAAAAGAAGAAAGGAATACCAAGTCACTGTACCAAAAAGAAATGGTCAATGTTCAACTATTTTATTCAAGAAGCGATGGTACTGAAAGTAGAAGTCCGAACTGCACTGAAAATACTGGTGTAAAATAAGGTTCCAGGAAGTGATGGAATATGAATCTGATGCAGCCCTGGAGGCACTCACTCATCTATGCCAAGAAATTTGGAAGATAGCAACCTAACCATCTGATTGGAAAAGATGCATATATGGTGCACATTCCAAAGAGAGGTGACCCAATGGGATGTAGAAATCACTGACAATATCATTAACATCACATCCAAGTAAAATTTTGCTGAAGAAAATTTAAAGATGGCTGCAACAGTACATCGACAGGGAATTGGCAGAAATTCAAATTAAATTAAGAAAAGGGGGTAAACAATGGATGTCATTGCTTATGTCAAATGGACATGGATGAAAGCAGAGAATACCAGTAAGACATAAAATGCTTACTGATGAAGATCAAAGACCACAGCTCTCAGTAGGATTGCATCTCAATGTAAAGAAAACAAAATCCTTACCACTGGACCAGTTGTTGTTGTTATGTGCTGTGGAGTCGGTTCCGACTCATAGCAACCCTGTATAGGGTTTCTGAGGCTGTAAATCTTTACGGGAGCAGAAAGCCTCCTCTTTCTCCCATGGAACAGCTGGTAGTTTCAAACTGCTGACCTTGTAACCACTATGCTACCAGAGCTCCTTAACATCATGATAAGTGGAGAAAATATGGAAGTTGTCAGACTTAATTTTGGGGGGATTCACTATCAATGTCATAGAAGTAGCAGTCAAGAAATCAACTGACATATTGCATTAGGCAAATCTGTCACAAGTGTTCAAGAGCAAAGATACCAATTTAAGGACTAAGGGGTGCCTGACTCAAATCATGTATTTTTAATCCCATCATATGGTTGTGAAAGTTGGACAATGAATAATGAAGACTGTAGAATAATGGATGCATTTGAGTTATAGTGTTGGAAAAGAATATTGAACATACCATGGACTTCCAGGAGAACAAACAAATCTGTGTTAGAAAAAGTACAACCAGAATATACCTTACAAGCAAGGATGGCAAGACTTCATCTTCATAGTTCAGACATGATATCAGGAGGATGAGTCCCTGGAGAAGGATGTCATGCTTAGTAAAGTGTAGCATCCATGAAAAAGAGGGAAATCCCCAATGTAATGGATTGGCACAGTGGCATCAGCAGTGGGCTCAAGTGTAACATTGTGAGGATGGCGCAATAGACTGGCAGTGTTTCATTCTGTTATGCATAGGATGGATATGAGTTGGAACTGATGCAAAGGCATCTAACAATGGACAATGCCCATAGAAGCAGTAGTCAAGGAATCGAATGGCATATTGCATTGTGCAAACATGCTGTAAGAGGCCTCATTAAAGGGTAAAAGGTGTCACTTTGAAGAATCAGGTGTGCCTGACCCAACGCATGACAATTTGCTCCTGTAAAGATTTGTTGTTGTTGAGTGCAGATGGGTCAATTCCAACCCATAGTGACCCTGTATAGGGTTTCGAGGAGAAGCTGGTGAGTTTGAACTGCCACTTTGCAGTTCAAACCAACTTTGCAGTGCAGCACATTAACCCACAGCGCCACACCAGGAGGAAACACTATGGTGCAGTTCTACTCTCTCAAGAGTATTGAAAGTGCCATTGACTGTCAGAAGAACATATAAATCTGTCTTAGAAGTATAGCCAGAGTACTCCCTAGAAATGAGGATGAGAATATTTGACTCATGTACTTTGGAGCTGTTGTCAGGAGAAACCAGTCTTTGGAAAAGGAGGTCATGCCTGGTAGGATGGAGGGTCAGAAAAAGAGAGGAAGATCCCCCCGATGAGATGCATTGACAGAGTGGCTGCAACAATGGGCTCAAATATAACAATTTTTAGGATGGCACAGGACAATGATTTGTTCTGTTGTACATAGGGTTGCTATGAGTCTGAACTGACTTAACAACACTTAACAACAACAACAAGAGCACAATAAAGGAAACTCATCCTTTTCTGAGAAAGTTTCAAACTCAAAGTGTTCTTCTTGCAAAACAAATACTAAAATGTTTAAAGGCACCAGCTGTGAATTCAAGGCTTTACTTGCATTTTTTCACTTCAACTTTTTCTTTAATTATTATAAAACAGTTATTAATATGTATGTAATACATATGAAAGTTTATTGCTGTTGTTTGCCATTGACTCATAGCGACCCTATATGACAAGAGTTGAACTGTACCATAGTGCTCCCTAGGCTGTATCCTTTCCAGGAGCAAATTGCCAGGTCTTTCTTCAACAGAGCCATTGTAAGTTTCCAACAACTAACCTTTCAGTTAGCAGCCAAGGACTTAACCAATGCACCACCAAACCAAAAACCAAACCGACTGTCATTGAGTAGATTGCAATTTATAGTGACCTTGTATAGGGTTCCAAGATTATAAATCTTTATGGAAGCAGACAGCCTCATCTGGACTCCTTATATATAAGCTGTTGTTAGGTGCCATTGAGTTGGTACTGACTCACAGCAACCCTATGCATGACATAACAAAAGACTGCCCAGTCCTGCGCCAACCTCACAATCATTGCTATGCCTGAGCCCATTGCTGCAGTCACTTTGCCAATCCATCTCGTTGGAGGTCTTCCTTTTTTTCTCTGACCCTCCACTTTACCAAACATGATATCCTTCTCCAGAGACTGGTCCCTCCTTATAATATGTCCAAAATCAGAGAGACGATGTCTGGCCATCCTGGCTTCCAAGGAACATTCTGACTGTACTCCATCCAAAACAGATTTGTTTCGTCTTTTGGCAGTCAATGGAACTTTCAATATTTTCCTCCAACACCATAACTCAAATGCATCAATTCTTCTATACTCTTCCTTATTCATGGTCCAACTTTCACATGCATATGAGGCTATTGAAAATGCCATGGCTTGGGTCAGGCATAACTGATAGTGATATATGTAAGGCAGAACACATAATAGCAAAGTTAAAATATTATCAACGCCATATGCTCTTGACTAGTTCTATCCTCCTTTTTATCTCCTTTACTCCAAGTTTACGGGGTGAGATTTATCATTCATCTTTAAGTATATATCATGTAACAATTTACTGTTTCATTTTTGCTTATTTATGAACTTAATAAAAATAGCATACCATCTGCCATCTTTTGTTAAGTTAATATTTTCCCTGTGTTATTGCTTCAAGGGAATCTAGCAAAAATTAACAAGTTTGAAAATACCAAGTGTCAGCAAGAATTTGGAATTAGTCTGAACTCTTGATAGTAGTGTAAATTAGTACAAGCACTTTGGAAAACAGTTGGACACTATCTTGTAAGATTGAATAAATACATTTACTACCTCCCAGCTAGTCCTCTGCTAAGCCCAGATACGTGCTTAGAAAGACACATACAAGAATGTTCACAGCAGCACTGCTCTCAATAGAAAAATACTGAAGGTAAAGGGTTTTTGATCTGGGAGATTACTCCTAAACTGCTTTTCTGAATGAACTGCTCTTGAATAGTGACACTTTTTCAGTTTATAAGGTTATTAGGCAACATATTATTTTAGGAAAAGATTTATGAAAAAGGTTTTATCTATGTCATCAATAGCAAAACAATTCAGGTTAGTCCAAAGCTAGGAGACGGCTTTTATTATTGTATCGTGCATTTAGGCAAAACATTTCAAAAATGCTTATTTCTAACTCTTGGACATCAGCATGGTTGATATCATCATAACTGAGTAATAAATAAGCTCTCTGAACTAACTTGTCAGAGTTGGATGGAAGGTGGGAGAGGTGGCAGAATGGGGAGAAATGACATGTTTACAAATTCCAGACACATGAGCAACCCCCGCACCCACCCTGTATAAACCACGTGAGATCAAGGTTTGTTTCACGTGCAAAGAATCATATTTGTTGAGTCTGAGAAATTATTAGATTAGGTTTTTGGCATTTGTTACCTATTTAGAAATCTAAAAATTTGACTTTGTTTTCAGCACTGAAAATTCTCTTATTTGGAAGGAGAACTGAGAAAGAATTGAGGTTTGACCTTTCCCCTAAAAAATGATTTTTTTTTTTTGGTAAAACAATGAATTCTTTACACACTTTTAACAAATGAGTCACATAAACCCAGAATTCTCAACTCTAGTGCTTCTTTGGAGTCCTGGTGTGGCACTATAGGATAAGCACTGGACTGCTACTGCAAGGTTGTAGGTTCAAAGCCACCAACTGCTCCTTGGAAACTTTACACAGGGTCACTATGAGTCAGAATAAACTCAATGATACTTAACAAGAGCAGATCTTCTTTGGAATGACTATTCTATGACTTAAATGCAGCGCCAACATGTATAAACTATAAACATGTACAAATACGTTGTATGTTTAAATAGAAAAGATCCTAGCAACTTGGAAAACACAAATCTCAATTGTTAGTGAGTACTCTGGTCACATAATGGTTATGAATCAGGCTGTGACCCTCAAGGTCAGCAGTTTGAAACTACCAGCTGTTACGTGGGAGAAAGGTGAGGTTTTCTGCCCCATAAAGATTTACAGCTTCAGAAACCCTGTACAGGGTCGCTATGAATCGGAACCGATTCCATGTCACATAACCACCACCACCACCCCTATCCCAGCTTGCCCTAAAACTACTAGTAAGATGTCATTGTATTTAATCCTGTGGCTCCAAAAAAGAGAAGAGTTAATCTCTAAGAGGTTCTGTGGCCTGCCTACTATCCCAGGTTGGGACCTGGTTCCAGTGCAGAGGAAGATCTTTGTTCCAAAACAAACTGTTTCCTGCTCTTTCTGCAATTTTCACATATATTTCTGTAAGAAGGAAATGGTTTATTTTTATTTGTTGTTCCATCTCTGCTGTTCTGCAAGATGCTTTGAGAGACAGTCTTTATTTGGCTCCTGGGGTGACATTGTTTGTATTTTCATCAAATGAAATGGAGGCCTGACAGGCTCACCAGATAACCCCACTAAGCCAACTAGAAGAATACCAATTACCGCCCACAGGCAAGTTTGATCCTTACTTGTCAATAACTTCCTTCCTGATAACACAGCCTCAGATTTTGTAGATGGCTGGCCTGGCTCCAAGTTCCACAAAGTAGACAAGAGGTTTCCTGAAGACTGAAGAGGAAGCTTTTCACAAACTTGGGCCTCTTCCACTTCCTGCCCTTTTTGGCCTCTTCCAAGTATAACCAGAGATTTTACAGCAGACATTTAAGTACTAGCCAGAGAGAGGCATGTAGGGATCTCCATGAAATTTTGAGAAGGATGCTTCCAACCACTCTAAAGACTTGAGTATTTTTGCTTCAGATGAAGCATGGGAATGAAAAATCCTCAATTGTCCTAGAAAAGAATGGTCATTTTGCCACCTACCCGCAATGCACAATATGTGTACATGCAAACATACTCATACATATGATACACACACAAATTGCTTCTAAACAGTTCTGTAAGGTGTTAGGTGATAGAACCTAATACCACTGCACTGCAACAGAGTCTATATGATTTAAAAGGAAAAACAATACTTTCTAAAAGGTAGGGCTATAGTAACATGGGAAAGGTGGGGAAAGGAAACAGTCCCTAGGAAGCTGCTAGAAGATTCAGAGTGATGCATTCCAGGCAAAGTGAATGGGTGATTTACATCTCACTTAATAGGTGATTTACATCTCACCTATAGGAATATGTTTTGCAACCTAATACAGTGTGGTATAGAATTTTGTGCACTTTAAATAGCCTATGCCATAAGAGATATTTTTGTTGTTAAGAGCCACGGAGTTGGTTCAGATTCATAGCTACCCTCAATAGGGTTTCTAAGAAGCAACTGGTAAGTTTAAACCTTGTGGTTCAAACCAACTTTGTGGTCAATGCATTATCTCATAGCAGCATACTAGGACTCCAGAAGGGATTGTTGTTGTTGTTTTTAAGTGCTGTCAAGTTGGTTCTGACCCATAGCGACCCTGTATAGGGTTTCCAAGGAGCGACTGTTGAGCTTCAACTGCTGACCTTGCAATTCAAATCGACTTTACAGTCCAGTGCATTATCCCACAGCACCCCACTAGGAATCCCCAGAAGAGATATAGAGGGCAAAATACAGGAAAGGTAAAGTTGGCATATCTCTGATTCTTCAGAGGAGAAATTCTCCCAATACCCTGAGGCCTGTAATAGAAAGTTGCCCAAATGGTCCTGAAAACAAACTGAAAAGTACTATGTGGCAGGGCCCTGGGCCATCCTGCAGTACCCAGGATTCACTGCTCCAGATTCAACTCCTATTTACTCCTAATATTAGTGAATGAAGTCAAAGCAGAAAAGATTCAAAGAAAGATCTTAGTGTGGATGAATGCTGCTACAAAGTGGGATGTCAAAATTTTAAATTCAGAGATAAGAATAAATGTTCTTAAACTGCAGACGAATGTATTCATGACTATGTGCAAAAACATTTCTCCCAGGGATCTTCAGGGAAAAACAAATAACTGGTTGAGGCTTGAACAGGAGGCTGTGTTACCACAGAAAGGGTGTCTCTTTGGCCATTGTTCCTGGGGAAATCTTGATGACACAGAGACTCATTCTCAAAGGAAAAATGGCTCCCAGAGCTCCAGGCTGAAGAAAACCCGAACAGGTCAACTCCTTAGAGACAGAGATCCCAACCCTTTTCTTCTTAGTGCCTCAATTCCCACATTTGGAAAAGGGTAATAATGGCTTCCTCCCAGGACTTTCATGATTAGAAAGGACATATCAGAGATGGCAATACTAATGAAAGACAAGGAGTCACATAAATGGAACATCTGTGAGGTACACAGCAGGAGTTTTTGCTCCGACTTCCCTAACATACATCTCAGCCAGCCAGCTTTCTGGTTAAGTGGAGTAGGCAGTTCCCTTGGACAAGCAGCCAAATAGTATGAAGGCAGGGTTGCTTCACTGTATGCACACAAGTACCACACATTGTGTACATTTTACCCTACCGCATTTCATTCTTGCAAAACTCCTGCCAGAATAATTATCAACGCTACTTCACCAATGGGGAAATTGAAAGTTGCATTGAAAAAAGACTTGTAAGGTAAAGGAAGCTGATAGTAACTTCACTTCATATTGCTGTTGTTCTTGTTAAGTGCTGTGGAGTCAGTTCCAGCTCATAGTAACCCTGTATAGGGTTTCCAGGGCTGCAAGTCTTTGTGGCAGCAAAAGGCCTCATCTTTCTCCCACAGGGACAACTGGTAAGTCTAAACCACTGACCTTGTGATTAGTAGTCTAGTGCTTCCCCTACAGAGCTACAGTGCTGAGATTATGAAAATTCAGAAGCAAGGGTTCCAAAGATCTGGGACCCCAACAACCAAGGAAGGGACATCAGACAGCTAATACTGGGTTCTGGGGTGGTTAGGAGTAGGACACTGAGAACAGTTATGAGAACAAATAAAAAGTAGAATTAACTGCTGCTTTGACAACATTGTTTGGTAAGGTGGAGGGTCAGAGAAAAAGAGGAAGATTCCCAGTGAGATGGATTGGTAATATGGCAGCATTAATGGGCTCAAGCATGGCAACATTTGTGAGGTTGGTCCAGGACTGGGCAATGTTTTGTTCTGTTGTTCACGGGGTCGCTATGAGTCGGTACCAACTCGATGGCAGCTAACAACAACCAACAACTGACAACATTGGAGCCAACAAGGAGTCCTGGTGTCACTGTGGGTTAAGCATTGGGCTGCTAACCACAAGATCAGAGGTTCAAATTCACTAGATGCTCCATGGGAGAAAGATGAGGCTGTCCCTTAAAGATTTATAGTCTCGGAAACCTTAAGGAGCAGTTCTCCACAATCCCGTATAGGGTTGCTATGAGTTGGAATTGACTTGATGGCAGTGAGTTTGTTTTGGGGGGGCAGGTATTGGAGTCAACTGTTGATGCTAGTGTTAAGGAGCATTGCTGTGTTTATTCAGCTAGAAAGAAAAGCAAACAAGTAGAACAATGTCTTGCAACGGTCCTCTACTCTGAAGCTTAGGGAGCCCTGGTGGGTCAAGTGAAGTGTTTGGCTGCTGAGAGTTTGGTACTTTGAACCCACACAATGGTTCTGTGAGACAAAGGTCTGACAATCTGTTCCTAACAATAAAGATTACAGCTAAGAAAAGTCTATGGGGCCTTTCTTCTCTGTCATAGGGGACCACTATTGACTTGAAGGGACCTAACAGCTAAATAGGAGTCCTGGTGTGGCATTGCAGGTTAATGTGCTGGACTGCAAAGTTGATTTGAACTGCAAGGTCGGTGGTTCAAGTTCACCAGCTGCTCCTTGGAAACCTTAGGTCACTATGGGTCAGAACTGACTCCATGGCACTTAGCAACAAGAACAACCTAACAACTCTGAAATTTCCCTCTATTGCCCCTTTTGGCAAAGCTGTGGGCAAAGCAGAAATTTGAGCTATAATATCCCAGCCAAGAATCACAGAACAGAGCATTTGCTGTTGTTGTTAAGTTCTGTTGAGTTGGTTCCAACCCATAGGAACCCTGTATAGGGTTTCCAAGGAGCAACTGGTGAGCTTGAACTCCCGACCTTGCTGTTCAAACCGACTTTGCAGTCCAGCACATTAACCCACAGTGCCACACCAGAACTCCTATTGAGAATGTGTTGTTGTTGATGATGATGTTGTTATGTGTCATGGAGTCGGTTCCAACTCCTAGTGACCCTGTACAGGTTTTCCAAGGCTGTAAATATTTACAGGAGTAGAAAGCCTCATCTTTCTCCCATGGAACAGCTGGTTGTTTACAACTGCTGACTATGAGATTAGCAGCCCGATTCATAACCACTATGCTACCAGTATGCCAAATATTTTGCATGTTATCACTGAGGCTTCGAGGGTTCAAGGGCAATGCCTGGCCTGTTGTATGGACTAGATGAGAAGGTGAGTTAGAAAGCAGTGGGAGATTAGGTGAGGAAATGTTCCTACTGGTAACTGAAATGCAACCAAGCAAGGGACCCAGAAGACATGATTGAAGTAGCTTTAATAAGACAAGGATTCATGAGCAGGAAATAGTGCCTTTATGATAATTAAGTTATTGTCAAGGCGACCGACCTTTTCCAGGCTACCTGGATTAAAATCTCAGCTCTGGTTCCTACTGCCTAGCAGCTACTACGTGTCCTTAACCACTTAGTGTTTCTAAATCTGTAAAATGAGAATTACAATAGTATATACTTTATAGGACTGTTGTTACTAAGTGCTGTTGAGTGTGATGTGACTCACAGTGACCCTATATATAGGGTTTCTGAGGACCAAATGGTGGGTTTGTGGTTAGCAGTATACTGCTTATTCTACAGTGCCACACCAGGACTTCTGTAGGGTTGATACAGGGTTAAAAGACTTAAGAGCTGTGCCTGGCACATATTTTTGTTAGACAAAAGCATTTGCTAAGTAAAACATAAATGGTAAATGGCACTAGGAAGCTATTGAAAGTGTTATTATTATAAGACCCTCATCCATTTAAATTTGTTGTTTGTACTATAACTGCTTATTTTTCTCATAAGAGATTTCCTCTCAGAATTTTCAGCCCAATCTGTATTAGAACTGTGTATGTGTATGTGGGGATGTTGAGGGAGATGGAGTAAGTTTCCAGGAAAGAGGAATATACAACTACCAGAAAAAAAGCTTCCAGAAAAGAAGAATATATGACTAACAGAAAAATGGATCCGACTTTTGCATTCTCAATCCTCTGACACCTTTGGGAAACCCAGCCATATACATACACAGTCCATGTGGCTGTGTTGGAATTGTCATTCAGAGTGTCAGAGTATTTCCCGAGGTTGATACAGACATGTCAAAAATAAGATCTCTCTCTTCTTTTGAATACTAAATTATCAAGTTGAAGACAGAGCGGTGCAGCAGCCATCTTCCTTACTATGTGGAGAAAGCTTGGCTGAGAACATATAGTGGGAACCAAAGGCAAGAAAGAGAAATAAAGCACTCTCTGATACCATGTGATCCCCTGAATCCAGTACCTGGAGACACCCTTTGGGTTTCCCAAGAGTTGTTGTTGTTATGTAGTGCTGCCTAGTCATTTCCAATTCACAGTGACCATGTACAGGGTTTCCCAGGAGCAGCTGGTGGGTTTAAATTGCTGACCTCTGGTTCACAGTCCACTGCTGATCCTATAACACCACACCTGGACAGAGTCCCAATAATATCTTCCATTATTTACTCCTTTGTGCCTAAGCCATATTGATCTGAGTTTCTGTCTTATGCCACCAAAAGTATGGATCATGCCATGGAGGTGTTTTAAACTGAGGTATGTGTAAATTAAAAAGTATGGCATTCTTAAGGGATAACCAAGTCTAATCATAATCTCTGACCCAAGGGTTCCTCACTCTTTTAGGATATGGTAGTAGATTTAGCTTTTTCACGTGGGGCACTCCATACTATTTTATTTTTTATAACATTTACACTCACCCCTAGGCCACTGTGAGGTAATCGGCTGGTCTAATCCAGCCCTGCTACCAGAACACTCCACCCACATCAGTGGATTTTGTAATCTAGGAAGGAATAATGGAGCAATCAGAAACCTAATTGAGGAAACTCCTCCTAGCCCCTGTGCCACACCAAACTTCACAGTGGGATGAATTGATTTATGAAAAAACATTATTAAAGCCTGTCAGAGATTTTCTGGAAAGAAAATTATCAGTATAAACCAAGTATTATTATAGGAGTCAGGGATGGCATATGCAGGAAAGGTCATTATAATATGAAAAAAAAACCAAAAAACTAGCAAATGAATCCTTTCTAAATTGCTGAAGTCACAGGAGATAATGTTAAATATCTTTATACTTCAATGGTTTCTTCTTGATGATTAGTCCTTTGAGCTCAGAAGGACATATCACATTCTCAAATGCGAGAGTTCAGTATTTAAATGAGTAAAAATTTCTAAGACATAACATGTGTCACTGGATTTTTTAAATAACTTTTTATTATGAACTGAGTGAAGGTTTACAGTCCAGATCATTAGCTTTACAGTCAACAAATCATATACTTTGTTTTATTTCAATTATTATAATCTCCTCCCTGCAACAAGACCTATCCTACTTCCTCTCTGTGCCTCCCTATTGACATCAGATATTTCACAAATGAACAAAGTAAAAATATTTTACATATAAATAATTAACAAGAAAAAAAAAAAAAAAAATATATATATATATATATTCATTTAAATGTCCAAAGAGCACATTCTGAAAATCAGCCTCCTACCTGCAGGCACACAGCCATACTCAGGTCATGGGCCTAGAGCCTGCAGCTGCTCTTTCTCTCCATGCCATCACCTCTGCCACCATCTCTGCTGTTGCTGCTTTTCTAGGTAGGATCACATGCTCCACTGATGACCTTTCTTCCTGATGTCCCAGGGATTGTATGTTCCTGAAATGAAAGATTTAACTACTCACTCCTTTTAGTTACACATCTTCTACAATTACAGTTGTGACCATCAAAATGAATCCTGCTAACAATTACTCACAATTAAACAGGAAAATCCTATCTCCATCTTCCCCTTCTCCTTTCACCAGATTCATCTGGGAGAGAGGAAAACTATTCAACTTACAATATTGAAGGATTGTATGGGCAAAATATTGAACGATGCAGAAAGCATCAAAAGAAGATAGAAGGAATACACAGAGTCACTGTACCAAAAGGAAATGGCCAATGTTCAACCATTTCAAGAAGTAGCATAAGATCAAAAGCCAATGATACTGAAGGAAGAAGTCAAAGGTACATTGAAGTCATTGACAAAGAACAACCTTTGGAAATTGGTAGAATACAAATTGGAATATTTCAACAAACTAATGCAGCACTGGAGTTACTCACTCATCTATGGAAAGAAATTTGGAAAACAGCTACCTGATAAACTGATTGGTATGGACCCATATGTGTGCCCATTCCAAAGAGAGGTGACCCAAAGGAGCATTGAAATCATCAGACAATATAACTGATATTGCATGCAAGTAAAATTCTGCTAAAAATAATTCAAAAACAGTACACTGACAGATAAATGCCAGAGGATCAAGCCAGATTCAGATGAGGATGTGGAACAAGGGATATCATTGCTGACATCAAATGGACCTTCGCTGAAAATAGAGAAAATTAGAAAGATGTTTACCTGTGCTTTATTGGCTACTCCAAAGCTTTTGATTGTATGGTTCGTGACAAGCTATGGACAAAATTGCAGAGAATTCATATTCTGGAACACTTAATTGTGCTCATGAGGAACCTGTACATAGAACAAGAGGCAGTTGTTTGAACAGAACAAGGGAACACTGAATGGTTTAAAATTAGAAAAGGTGTGCGCCAGGGTTGTATTCCTTCACCATACTTAGTCTGTTCTAAACTCATAATCTGAGAAACTGGGTTATAGGAAGAAGAACATGGCATCAGGATTGGAGGAAAACTCACTAAAAACCTGTGACATGCAGATGATACAATCTTGCTTGCTGAAAGCAAAGGGAACCTAAAATACTTACTGATGAAGTTTTAAAACCACAGCCTTCAGTATGGGTTTCACCTCAGTGAAAAGAACACAAAAATCTTCACCACTGGGCCAATAAATAAAATCAAGGTAAATGGATAAAATACTGATGTTGTCAAAGACTTCATTTTGCTTGGATCAACCATCAACACTCATGGAAGCAGCAGTCAAGAAATCAAATGATGTATTTATTGCATTAGGCAAATCTGCTGCACGAAATTTCTTTCAAGTGTTCAAGAGCAAAGTTGTCAATTTGAGGACTAAGGTGTTACTGCCCAATAAATCCCAAGATATTATATTTTCAATATCCCCATATGCATGTGAAAGTTGAACAATGAATAAAGAAGACTATAGAAGAACTGATGCATTTGAGTTATGGTATTGGAGAAGAATATTAAAAGAAACATGGACTGCCAAAAGAGCAAACAAATCTGAGTTGGAAAAATTATAGCCAAAATGCTCCTTGGAAACCAGGATGGCCAGACTTTGTCTCCCATACTCTGGACATGCTATCAGGAGGGGCCAGTACCTGGGAAAGGATATCATGCTTAGTAAAGTGCAGGGATGGAGAAAAAGGAAAATCCCCAATGAAATGGATTGGCACAGGAGCAGGAGCAATGGGCTCACACATAGCAATGATTGTGAGGTTGGCACAGGAATCAGCAGTGACCCTGTGCATAGGGTCACTATGAGTTGGTATGAACTTGATAACACCTAACAACAACAACAACATTCAGTGGGGATTCTACTTTAATCCCCTCATTCTAAAACTAAACACACTCATGAAAGCTTGTAAGCCAGCCACTTCATGCCTTCATAGCCACGCCATTTTTGATAACCAATGTCTAAATTGTCCATCCATATCAACCCAATACACTGAGGAAACAAATTTGTTCCTTGATTTGAAAAATCCTTCCATTCCATTTGGAATTTTGAGCAACTACATCCATAAGCAAAAGTCTAGTTCATCAAATTGTAATAATGTATACTTGCTCATATGGATGCAAAAGCTGGACAGTGAATAAGGAAGACCGTAGAAGAATTGATGCCTTTGAGTTGTGATGTTGGAGGAGAATACTGAAAGTGCCATGGGCTGCCAAAAGAACCAATAGATCTATTTTGGAAGAAGTGCAGCCAGAGTGCTCCTTGGAGACCAGGATGGCTAAGCTTCGTCTCTCATACTTTGGACATACTGTCAGGAGAGAATAGTCGCTGGAGAAGGATGTCATGCTGGGTAAGATGGAAGGTCAGAGAAAAAGATGAAGACCCTCAATGAGATGGATTGGCCAGGTGGCATCATTGATGGACTCAAGTGTGGCAGTGGTAGTGAGGCTGGTCCAGGATCGGACATTGTTTCATTCTGCTGTGCATGGGGTCACTATGAGTCGGTTCCGACTCTATGGCACCTGACAACAACAATACTTGCTCACAGTATCAAACATCTTTATCTTCTCTTTTCAAGTTCTGGTCAGTTAGCCATCCAAGCTAGGTCAGAGGGGTACTATCTTCAAGTTTGAGAGTTTACACGTGGATTTCTGAGGAAGGGCTCAATTAGACTTCTGCTCCTATAAAGGTTTACAGCCTCAGAGCTCCTTTGTAGGGTCACTATGAGTCAGAATTGATTCAATAGCAGTGGGTTTGGATTTTAACAATACAGAACAGGTATCTGAATCCCTGAGGTGCTATTTTCTCTTTTACAAATGAAAGACCTTTTGTTCCTTTGTTCCATTTGACAAGTTTTGAAATTTTCCATCCTTCTCTAAAGACAAATGCTCCAGAACTCACACTGTATATAGCAGTGCAATTGACAAACATGATTTTCAGACTTTGGATTCAGAAAACAAATCCCTTTAGTAGATTATTTTGTATTAAAGATTTTTTGAGCTAGGACCAGATTGTTCCAATGGAAATATTAGTAAATAATTGGTTCCATTAAAGATGTTTTACTCAAGTTAGGTTCTTTGAGTCAGATTCCTTTGTTCTTAACAAGGGGTTTTGACAGCCCAGCACAGACTTCTGATCTATATTCTTCAAAAGCACATGCCTTTGATTTCCTCTTCATTCACTCTTTGGACCTTTAATTCTAGAGCTTAAAGACAATCAAGCTACATTTAAATGTTCTCAAAAGTTGCATTCGGAATGCATAATTAGGCACAATTAAGTGGTAGCATGAAAATGTTATGGTATTTTAGTCAGGACTGCTAGTACTGAGCCGATTCAATGGTACTTAACAACAACATCTAGTACTACCTGAGTTCTTGCTTTGGGTTCACTACCACTTGTTCTGAAAGGTCTCCATGGGAGATACTAAACAAAGAAGGCAAAGCACAGTTACTGTGACCCCAAATGCCAAAGTGGAACACAAGCAAGCTGGGCTAAAATCCAGAGAGCTCCTGTAGCCAAGTGAGACAGGCTTGAATGGACTTGAGACAAGCAGAAAAGACACTCTGTCACCACAAAGCCCAAACAGTTTTGAGTGTTTACCCTTACAAAGCTTCCAGTGCCTGAAGCTAAGCTGGGAATTCTCAGGTTCTAGAGAGGAAAGGGGAACATGGTGCCTCTATAGGATAAGCACTGAACTGTGAACCGCAATGTTGGCCATTCAAGCCCACCAGCCGCTCCATGGGTGAAATATGAGGCTTTCTGCTCTCACCAAGATTTGAAGCTTCAGAGACTATGATGGATATGTGGCATGGAGTTGGTTCTGACTCATAGAGACCTGCATAGGGTTTTTGAGGCTGTAAATCTTTATGGGAGCAGAAAGTCTCATCTTTCTCCTGTGGAACGACTGGTAGTTTTGAACTGCTGGCTTTGAGGTTAGTAGCCCAACTCGTAGCCAGAGGGTTACTATTAGTGGAAACTGACTCAATGGCACTTTACATAGGGGGGTAAAGCATCCAAAGAAAGATGGCTGGACATTCTCCCAATAGAGCAAGAGAAGGCTAATATACCACTCTGAGGGAGAGAAGAAAGACCTTTTAACGCTGTGTAGTGATACAACCCAAAGCAGTCAACCATAGCCATAATTTCCCCTTTTGCAATTAGAGCAAAAAGGGTGGAATAAATGAGAGAAGAGTCAAATAACTCTTCTATACAATTAAAAGCCAAAATGTAAAAAATCTCTGTGTATGTATGCATGTTAAGGAGTCCTGGTGTGGTGCTGTGGGTGAATGTGCTGGACTGCAAAGTCAGTTTGAATTACAAGGTCAGCAGTTCAAGCTCACTAGTTCAAGCTCACCAGCTGCTCCTTGGAAACCCTATAAAGGGTTGCTATGGGTCAGAACCAACTTAATGGCATTTAACAACAACAATGTATATTAAGGACTCCTGGTGTGATGCTGTAGGATAAGCACTGGATTGTAAACCACAAGGTCAATAGTTCAAGCCCACCAGTTACTCCGTGGAAACCCTATACAGAGTCGCAGTGAGTTGAAATGGACTCAACAGCATTTAACAATGTATGTTAAGAATGTATGTTCAAATATGCCCACTTGTTCATTTAGGAGACATACTATCTCAATTGCATTGGTGTTGTCATCTTTATGATGCTAGATATAATTGTGATTCAGGACAGGTTTGGACCTACACACCAAAGCTGAATTGTAATATGTGCAAGGGTTTCTACAATCATACCAAAGTCGTCCAAATCTATTTAAAGTGAAACCATGCTGTTGACATCTACTGGTTTGCTGCCTGGTATCCACTTACCTTTCTTTTGGAAGCTACTCCTCAATTTCCCCTGCTTCTAACTCACTAGTTCCCTATAGAGTTGACTCTACCCCTAACTCAATAGTGGCAGACCTGACCAATCAGAATTTGTATCCTATTGAGAGCTGTCACGGAATCAAGGATAAACACATGAACTAACCAAGTCCAATCAGAATGGACTCCGGGACTTTTTCAGGAAACGCTGGGGCAAAGGAGTTCATTCTTTTCCATTAGATTTGAATGTAGAAGCATGGAGCTCCAAGGGCTGATGACAGTCATCAGCCAACCATATAAGAAGGGAATTATCAAGAATGGAGACACCACCAAAGCAATATACTTCATATATATATATATAAACTTAATCCTGATGACATTATTTGGGCTCAAGCCATATCTGAAGCTGGTATGCCCCTGAATTGCTTGATTTACAAGCACCAATAAATACTTTTCCATGTTTAAGCCAGTTTGGATTGAATTTCTATCTTTTGTAGCCAAAAATTGAAAAAGTTATAAATGATACCCATATGTACATTTCATAATAGTTAAGGATAGAGTAAAGATAATTCTCATTAACCATAAAAACAAAAATGAAAATCTATGAGCACTTATTGTGAACCAGGCACTGTTCTAACTTCATTATATTAACTTACTTAATGCTAAAAACAAACCCATCAAGTAGGTGTTCTAATTCCACCCCACTCCCCCTTTAACGGGTGAGTCTGGCATAAATTGCTCAGGAAACCTGCCCAAACTTCGTTATTAGCAAGGTAGAGATCCCATACTCTGTTAGTAAATCTGATCCCAGAGCCTATCAACTAACTTGTTATATTCTATTGCTTGTTGGTTTTGTTGTTAAGTACCTTCAAATCAGTTCTGCCTTACAGTAACCTGGTAAAGGGTGTCCAAGAAGTGGCTGATGGGCGTGAGCCACTGATCTTGTGGTTAGCAGTCCAGTGTTTATACTACAGTGCCACACTATTTCTAATATCAAAAAAAAAAGAAAGCTAGTCAGAGCCCTGGTGTAGCACTATAGGATAAGCACTGCACTGCTAACTACAAGATTAGCGGCTCATATCACCAGCTGCTCCTTGGCCTATACAGGGTTGCTGTGATTCAGAACCAACTCAACAGCACTTAACAGCAGGCAGAATGTCATGCCATGGCTCCTAGCCAAATGGGGAATTGGAATGCTGTACAGAATGCCTAAGTAAAAGCAAAATTGTAGGAGCCATTGATGGACAGGACTTGACAGACATTGAAGTCAGAGCAAAATTTCTGCTGCGTCTTAGCTGTGTGGCCTTGTGCATGTCTTTAACTATTCTGAACCAGAGTTTTCTCATCTATAAGGATCTCTACCTCATGGATGTTGTTGTTGTTACTGGATCTTACTCATGGCGAACGCATGTACAACAGAATGAAATATGGCCTGATCCTATGCCAGCTTCATGATCAATGAGTCCAAAATACACCACTGTGTATTTGTGTGCTTTTCAACCTAGAGGGCTCATCTTTCAGTGCTGTATCAGGCAGTTTTCTTTTGTGATTGACAGGGTTTTCATTGGCTAATTTTATGGAAACAGATCCCTACGCCTTTCTTCCTACTCTGCTTAATCTGGAAGATTGGTTGAAACTATGGATGACCCTGCCGGTATTTGAAATACTGGTGACATCATTTCCAGTATCACAGCACTATGAAATCCACCACAGTATGACAAAATTACAGATGGGTGGTGGTCATGGATGTTATAAGATTAAATTAAGAGGTTAAATATGGAAAGCATTGTCAGTTCCAAAAACATGGTACATATTCAATAAATGGAAGCCAGTTGCTTTCATTAGGGTGGTGTAAACAGTTAAGCACTCAGCTACTAACCAAAAAGTTAGATGCTCAAATCTATCCAAAGGCACCTCAGAAGGAAGTCCTGGAGGTCTGCTTCCCAAAGATCATGACCATTGAAATCCCTATGGAGTACCAACAGTTCTCAGTTCCTCTCTGAACCACATGGGGTTGCCATGAGTAGGAACTGACTTGATGGCAACTGGTTTGTTTGTTTGTTTTTAATCTGGTAGCTGAGTTTTGGTGGTTGTGGTATGTCTAGGGTTCACCCTACAACTTCTAGCCTAATTCATTGCATGGGCCCTGGCTGGTGGTTGTGAGCTTTCTGACTGCCTTGGTGAAGGCTAACTCCTACAGTGGCTGAGGCACAAGTTCATTGACCCATAGCTGAGCAGAGTGCAGAGCTAGGGCAGAGATTTTTCCCACATGTTCCCATCCATAGGTAGTAAATCTATCCAGTAAGGCCATATTTGAATAGAAAGAAACAATATTGGGCATAAATTCCAGCATCCTGTTCAGCAACCCCTTCAAAGCCCACTGGCCCTCTAGACCTCTCTTGAAGGCTGGTGGGAGAAAGTTCTGAGGAGGAAATTCCAAGCATAGTATACAAGAAAGGGGTCATCGTTTTGATATGTGGGTGTCACTTGCCTAAAAGCAGTCCTTGAATAAGAAGAAACAAAGAAAAGAGCAGCAAATTAGGACTGCATATAAAAAATGCTCCAGACCGTAGCTAGAATTAAGTTAAAAAGACTCATTTTGGTCAATTATAATCCTGAGAGAAGAGTCTTTACAAACATGGTAGCTAGATTTTTTAAAAATGTCTTGAGCCTCAGTCACATTAAGGGGAAAATTATTTTCTTAAGAAACTCAAGGATGATTTTGTTTTTGTTCTCTGCTAAATAAGCAACCCATTTACAATGTCAAACCGTTAGAACAGGTCCAGTCCTGTTATGACAAATATCATCCCCTCAGCCAATGGTCCACTCATTGCAAAATGTATTTAATAATAAAACATTTCCAGAACCACTGAGAATGGAAAAACTATGAATGTCATTTCCTGCTCAGGGGTCTGATGCTAGCTTAATGGGAGAACCACACAATGTGGGCGTCTCTGCCGTTCAACCTGGCGGAGTGCTTATTCAAAGCATCTCAGGGGAGCATGGCTGGGAGAGGGTATAACAGGAAGAACCCAAATCAGGAAAACACCATCACAACTTCAGATGGAAGAGGTAGAAAGGGCAGAAACTGATGATGAGTAACCATTTTAGCAATTCAGAAGTTAAAGCCTAAGGGGGAGAGAGGTATGGATTCAGAACTGAGGCTGTGAATTGTAAATCCTCGTCTACTTTATGGGTTAGGTCATATAACATGTACACGATTGGACATTAGCTGAAATCTGTTTCTGACATACATTGTTGGTATAAACTCTATTCTCTAGAGGAAGCTATAACTATTCAATTATTGAATAAAACAAGTATGACATCAAATCTTCCACAAAAGTGAAGAAAACTTTACTTGCAATTTTAGGTCTATAACAATAGTATTGTCATGTTTAAGCCCTAAAACTTGCAATTAACTGACAAATTTAAAAACAGAATGACTGTGAACCACAGGTTGCAAACTGGTTGGTCATCTGTAATACTTAAGATTGCCATGAATCAGAACAGATGGCTATGTGTGTGTACTTGGTTTATGCTGAGTCTAGTTGAATGAACTCTCCACAGCTTTTTTTTTCCAAAAATGATCTTCCACTCTAGGAGCTCTCTGATCTCTCACCCTGAAGGTTATATGTGACACCCATTTGTCTTCTCTTAATTGGTTGTTGTTAAGTGTTGTTAATTCAGTTCAGACTCATAGCAATCTTTTTAGGGTTTCCAGGGAGTGGCTGGTGGATTTGAATCACCGACCTTGCATTTCAAACTGACCTTTATCCTACTGCACCACACCAGTACTCCCTTATTTGGGTAGAGTTATTCTATTATTGGAATCTGTGAGCACTGGGATGCCCCTCCCCCCTTTTCTCTCCCTTACAAGATAGTTCTACATATCCAAGATTTCTTCTGGGGAGAGTGGTAATTAGTAAATACATTTGGTTTCAGATTTCAGTCTTTTCCAATTAGTTTTATCAGTAATAAAATTGACATCTTGATCTCCATCTGTCTTATCCCTATGTCTTTTTGAATGTTAAGAATAGAAGAGAGGGAATGTTATTAATTGACTCCTTCAAGAGTCAATTGACTCCTTCTGATTTCAACATTTAAAAATTAGAAATTTTCAAATAAGGTTTTCTGGCTTTTGCTGAAAAAACAGATCTGGTGATATTAGGGTCATATTTACATATATTATCAATTGATGCAAACTGATAATAGAGTCTACATTTAGATATGACTTGAATGCTTCAATTTCCTATCTTCTTGATCATTCCATATTTATTTACACCAGGCGTTTTCATATATCACCCAACCCCCACATATAATTCAAAATTCCTACAGTAAAACAAAAATCCTCACAACTGTACCATAAATAACAACATGATAAATGGGGGAAAGATAGAAGTTGTCAAAGACTTCATTTTGCTTGGATCCACAATCAACACTTATGGAAGCAGCAGTCAAGAAAACAACCAGCATACTGCATTAGGCTAAGGTATCAGTTCAAGAACTAAAGTGCATTTAACCCAAGCTATGGTGTTTTCATTAGCTTCATATGCATGTAAAAGTTGGACAATTAATACAGAAGATCATGGAAGAAATGATGAATTTGAATTATGGTGTTGGAGAAGAATATTGAAAGTATCATGAACTGCCAGAACAAACAAATCTGTGTCAGAAAAAGTGCAGCCAGAATCCTCCTTAGAAAACAGGAAGGCAAGGCTTTGTCTATTTGGACATATTGTCAAGAGGGGACCAGTCCTTGAAGAAGGACATCATGCTTGATAAAGTGGAAGGTCAACAAAAAAGAGGAAGATGGACTGGCACAGTGGCAGCAGCAATGGGCTCAAATATAACAACAATTGTGAGGTGGGTGCATGGCCAGGTAGTGCTTTGTTGTATTGTGTAAAGGGGAACTATGAGTTGCAACCAACTCAATGGCATCTACCAACAGCAACAAATGGGTGATTTTTTTTTAAATCATTGATATGGAAGATCTCATAACTGTAAGTCTGGCTGTAAAGCTAAATATTGTATCATTCTGGTTCCTGCAGATCTCTGTTGTTCCACTCCTCTGCACTCCCAAAGCAACACGGACCTAGATCAACAGTCTTTTTACTAGTTTTAGGTGCACCCACCAGTTAAAAAAAAAATCTATTTTAACCCTATAGCAAGGAACACCTTCCATCTATAGCTTATATTTTGAGTCCAGACATTTTAGGTTGTGTCTCTCTGGTAAAAGCAAAGTAGAGGGCTGGAAAAAGCTTGAACTAGTTCAAGCAAAACACATGTCAAATGACCCAGGTAATTTCCAGAAAAGCCAATGTTTTCTCTGAATTAGAGCACTTGGAGAGTTGCCTCAACCACCTGTATTGCTTAGGTCATGGAGACTAAGATTGTGTTTTTGCAACTAAAATAACCATAGTTGAACTGGTCCGTGGAGACCCATTTAAAAAACAGAATTTTGCTGCATCACTAGGGATCAAATTAACTTTAACACAATCAGTTGCGGGGAAACTAAACTATTAATTTGATTGTCCTGAAGCAATTTAATTATATTACATAAATATGACTAACATTAAACTTATTCCCAGTTTGACTCTGTATGATAGCAAAATGGCTAATCAATCAATCATCTGACCCACATGACACCAATTGCTGGCTGAACATTTTTATTTAATTGACTGCAAGTTTGGAATTCTTTTAGATACTGTTATGGTTTAAGTGATGCAGACTAAGATTCAGCTCCATTAATATCCCACCCACACACCCTTTTTCTTCATATATTATGGTTGGGTGACTTCTAAATAATGCTAAATTCCTCCACTGGATTTTCCTCTACAGGCCTTGCTCATGTCTATGTCTTTCCTGTTTGAAAATAAACTCCTTTCTGGTTTACTTTTGAAAATCCCTGGCATTCATTCCTTTTTCAAGGCATTGCTGGTGTTGTTATCATTGTTAAGTACTGTCAAGTCGGTTCTGACTCATAGCAACCCTGAATAGGGATTCTAAGAAGCAGCTAGTGGGTTTGAATCTCTGACCTTGAGGTTAACAATCCAGTGCTGATCCTAAAGCACCACTCCAGGACTCCAAAATATCTATGTAGCTATAGATTGCTGTGTAGAATGTAAAGCGTCTTACAAATGAAATATCTAATGAGACACTGAAATGTTTTGAATATTAGTCCATGAGATTGTTAGAAGAGCTTGGCCACCTTACAACATAACGTTAAACAAAGGTGAAGCCTCCTAACTACCTTTTATTGTTTCATACCTGAAATCCCAAGCACCATGATATCATTCGCTTCAGAAAGTAAATACAAAGTAAATATTACTCCAGATTTAAATCCAGGAACTCAAACAAGCACAACAGACTGGAGTGTTTGGCTTCATTTCTTGCTGTGAATCAGAGCCAGGAGGTTCCCATTAAGGTGTATATGAATTGTATTACTCCATGCTGAAGTCTGTCTATAACGTAATGCTGTAAGGCAGCCAAGTTCTTCTAACAATCTAATGGACCAATATTCAAAATGTTTCAGTGTCTCATTAGATCCTTCATTTGTAAGAAGCTTTATATTCTACTCAACAATCTATAGTTACATTGATATTTTGTTTTAGAGTAAAGTAAAACCTGTTTTAAATAAGTTTATTACTTCCATTGTATTAGTACCTCTCAGGTTGTCATATTCATCTGGAATAAGTTGCCATAAAAAAAGGGAATAAATGCACAGAATTATGCATGGAGTGTGCTTTGATATTGTTCAAAGTAACAGGAGGAGCATTTTACAGAGAAAAATTTGTTCTACACCCCCATCACTGTTCAAAACCTGGAGAAAAAAAATTCCGTAAACTAAGTCACTTGGCAAGGCAAAAATTGTTCGAATAAGCTCAAATCACACACACGCCAAAGCAACAAATATTCTCTCTTCAGCCTCAAACCACTCCCTTGTCTTCTGATTCCTTTCCTTTGAATGAATCCCTGAAGAGTTTTAAGCAAATACATTTTGAAAATGTGCTGACTCACGAAAGATTTAGTAGTTGAAGAAAAGAGTTTAATGCTAGCCCCCCTCTCACAGCTCCTCCTTATCCTTCAAAAACCACTTCTTCAAATGATAGCTTGTGAAGACGTCCCTCATCATTAGGTCATCTCTCTCCCTACAATATCACCAACTCCAAAGATAAACGACCTGGGAAGAGGATGAAACGGACTGAGTTTCAAAAGCTCCCATGGACTGATGGTCCCAGTGCTCTATCTGGAAGGTCTCTTTTCTTGTCTTTCTAATACTAGTGTTCTCTGCTGAAAGGACAATGATTATTTCATTGGCTCCAGAAGTGAGACATGAAGAATCAGTGCTGATGGAAACTGAAGCCATGAAATAGTCATGTATTTTCTGGGGCGAAAAACAAGCACAGAAACTGTAAAAGAAATTCTACTAACAAAGAATAATTAACACTGGTCTGTTAAACACTGATGGGGGGGGGGCTTGATGAACGAATCAGGTGTTCTCCATTGTCACTGAGGAAAATAAAATAAAATTAGATTGAAATATATCAGGAGAAGGAAGATAAGGTCATATGCTAAGCAAAGCTTCATGACTAGGCAATCAACTTTTTCCAACTAGGTCTTTAAAAATGGAAATAATAATGAATCTTATTATTACTAGTATTAATACCTACTGCTCCAGGTAGAGGAGTGAATGAAATCTGTAAGAGGTTCTACATCATGTTTCCTGTTATCCTTCTACTCTCCCAATCCAGCTCTAGTGAAGTCTAGTTCATTAACAATTGGCAGCTGGGTGATGCTTCAATCAAACACTGCCACATAGTAGTTGTCTCTATGTTTGTTCAGAGAGGTGCTGTGGTTTAAAGTACTGGACTGCAAGGTCAGTGAGGGCCACAAGGTTGGAAGTTCACACTCATCAGCTGCTCCTTGGAAACCCTATACAGGGCCACTGTGATTCCAAACTGACTCCACAGCATACAACAACATATACCTTATTTCTTCTATGTAAGTTCATAGAGGCAAGAACTATTTATTATCCTACACATCTTTGCAAGATTGTATTATGGAAACAGATTTATAAGTAAATTACTAAAGTCAGTGTATAAGATAAAAATTTCACTTGGTCAAATCATCCTCAGAAAACTCTTAGAAAAGGTAATGGCCCTTAGAAAAACAATATAGTCTGTTTTCTTCTAGTGTTGGGACACTGGTTAGTATATCCTTCGAACCAGTTACCATTGTGTTAATTCTGACTTATGGCAACTTCATGCATGCCAAAGTAGAACTATGCTCCATTAGGTTTTCAGTGGCTGAGTTTTCTAAAGTTGATCACCAGTCCTTCAGAGGTGCCTCTAAGTGGGCCCAAAGCTCCACGCTCTCAGTTATAGTAGCTGTGTGCCCCTGCTTGCACTTGGGACTCCATTGTTTGTATACAGCTTTATGTGCTACTTTTGGTTAAACATGTTTATGCGTAGGGCCCATAGTGTCTGGAAAATATAAATTTAAATATATAGATAGATTCATTTATCTCCTAATCATTTAAAAACAGAGTTTCATTCAGTGTAACATGATACTTTCAGCAGGAGAAACATACACACACTGATACTTGATGAGGGAAAAGAAGATTCACATCCTGCATTTCATACAATGCCCACTATATTAATCAGGATCTAGTTGGAAAGCAGAAACCGCTCTAAGTTTCAAATCAAGGTGATTTAATACAGGTGATCAGTTTCACAGGGATTTGAAGGTTGAAAAAAAACCAAAAAGGATGGTGAGGTAGCGCCGGTATCAGCAACTCAGAAAGTAGCTACCATTCTTAGCGCTGTGAGAGTAGAAGAGAAGCTGTGTTCCCAGAACCTGAGAGCTTGGAGGAGGAGTTGCCACAGAGAGGATGATCAGATCACCAGATGCGACTGCACAGCTAGTTCCGGGACCTCTGAGGGAGATGCCACAGGATTGATACCCAGGCTCTGATGGGGAGCTCTAAGGCCAAGTGTGGCGCAGTTGCTATTGGGACCGCTAAAGACGACATTGTAAATCTGATGCTTGTTGTTGGTGCTGTTAAGTGGTGTCCGGTCATTTCTGAGTCATAGCAACCCTGAGGAGGGTTTCCAAAGAGCAGCCTGGTGGGTTTGAACTGCTAGCCTTGCGGTTAATAGTCCAGTGCCACACCAGGACTAGACATGTTAAATTAACTGGATGTTGTAGTCTTACTTGAGTGTTACTGCTGTTAGGAAACTAACTAGAACTACCAACAGGAAAAGTGTCCTTTCTGCCTTCCATCTTCTCATAATCTGCCAGTGCCTCAAGTTGGAAACTCTAACCAGAAACCAACCAGCAAAGGAGTCTAGATAGAACTGCCCCATAGGGGTTCCAAGACTGTAAAGCTTTTTATAGCTGTAGTTACGGTGACTGTTACAGAGCAAATTCACTTTCCATTCAACAATTTATACAGTATTTTGTGACACTGACTGAACCCCTTCAATTGTAGCAGCACTCTTTTCATTTCTTCCCAGGGCTCCATGTTCCCATTTGTCTTTCCTGCAACTGCCTTCATTGTGAGTTTTTTTGGGGACAAATGCTGCCCTTTGGGTCTCATAGGGCTGATTGTACTGAGAAGTATATTCCTCCCTGGTGTTATTATTCACTTTGTAGGCCTGCCTGTTCGGCTGAAAATTGATCCCATGTTTGAAGGGTGTCTAAGGGTCACAATCTTGGGGATTCCACTAGTCTCCATCAGACTAGTTCATCTGGTCTTTTTTGTGGTTTTGGATTTGATTCTACATTTACTTTCTCCCTTTCTAGCCAGACTTTCTATTGTGATCCAGATCAGAATGGTTGTTAGTGGTAGCAGGGCACCATCTAATTCTTCTGGTCTCTAGGTAGTGGAGGTTGTGGTTTATGTAGTCCATTAGTCCTTTGGACTAATTGTTTCCTCGAGTCTTTAATTTTCTTTTCTCTTTTTTACTTTGGATGAGGAGAGACCAATAGTTACATTGCATATGGCAGTCACAAGGTTCTATGACCCCAGTCACTACTCATCAAGATAGGATGTAGAGCATTTTCTTTGTGGAATATGTTATGACAGTTGACGTACATGTCTGCTAAGACTATGTCCTAAGTCCCCAAACCCAGTGAGTCACTTACACAAGGTTTTTGGTTATGGTTAAGTTTTTAGAACTTTAAGGCTACAAATTGTTATGGAAGGACACTGTCACATATTTCTCCCATGGAGTGACCACTGGGTTTGAAATGCTGACCTTTCAGTTAGTAGGCCAAAGCTTTAGCATTGTGCTACCAGGGCACATATATATCCCATTTTGTTTTGCCATAATTAAATTCCAGTAAGTTAAATGTATGCACAAAACAAACTCCCTTTATCTTATAGACCCATATTTCATTGACCCAAAATCCTATTAATAGCATTTGATTAATATACATATTGAATGAGTAAATTAATTGTTTCTCTTGTTTTGGTTTTGGTTTTTGGTGTTGAGGGGATTTCCTCAGATTATTAGTCTGTTAAACTGCTTTTGAGAAATGAGTCCAGAGAAAATATACAGGAACCTTAAGGAAAAAATCCATAGGTCACTGACACGGCAAATGCACCTATCCAACCAGTCCAAATGGTTTCTATCACTTGTTATATCCCCTGCCTCTCTACTTGCAATTCACTATAGCAAATCGCTAATGTAGCTACACTAACATAGCCTAAGAGTGACATCCAGTGGCTTAATGTTTATTCACTTACTGTAATACACAAGGAAATGGAATGAGCTCTTGATTGTCAATATGAATAGAATGAAGCATACCATATAAAACCTGGGCAGAAGATTTATGATTTAACTTCGGAGATTATTGAAGTAGATTTGCTATCTAATTCTTTGGAGCCTTATAATTAAGATAGTTTGTCTTTTGTTTTTCCTGAGCACAAGTGAGTCATAATTCTGTGATTTCTGCTAGAGGAATGAGCTGGTGTGCAGAGAAGGAAACTGGGGACTAAGACTTAGAGAATTAATCAGTTCTAGAATTGGCCCCCAAAGACAGAAGTTCAATATTTGGAACCCAAAAGAGCATGGAAAATTCAGTAGGCCCAGGCTTGAATGATTATCTAAAGGTGTCTTATGATCAGAGTCATTCTAAGCAGAGTTGGGTGCGCTGCAGGCATGATCCCCATGGATCAAGTTGCTCAAGAAGAACCCCAACCAGCAGATGGGGCATGAGTGGCTAGGTCAGCAAAATGCCAGGGCTTCAGAAAAACTATCTCACGTTCTGGTGATTCTCCATTCCAAGTGCCTCACTGCAACAAGCTGCAGGTAATTTTCGTTGGTGGCTTGGGGATCCAATCTCACTCTTGCATAGATATTGTCTGTAGCTAGTTACCATGGAGTCAGCTCATAGTGATTCCAGGTACGAAACAACAAAATACTGCTGAGTCCTGCACCATTTTAATGACTATAAGTATACTCAATGTGTTTTTATGTATTTGAGTACTTTCTAAGGGGCCCATCTTCCAAAGTTATATTGAAAAACATTCTGTTGTGATCCCTTGGCTAATGTTCAGAAGTAGATGGCCAGCTTTCCTAGTCTGTCATAATTTGGAAGCATCTCTGAAGCTTGTCCACCATGGGTGACTCTGCTAGAATTTGAAGTATCAGTAGAACAGCTTCCAGCATCATAGCAACATGCAAATCACCACAGAATGACAAACTGACAGGTGGTGACTTATATGTTGCTAAGTTGTTGTTGTTAAGTGCCATAGAGTAGGTTCCAACCTGGCAATTCAAATGGACTTTGCAGTCCTGTGTATTAACTCACAGTGCCACACCAGGATTCTGTTGTTGTTAAGTGCTATTAAATCAATTCTGACTCGAGTGACCTTGTGTAGAGTTTCTCAGGAGCGGCTGGTGGGTTTTAACCACCAACCTTGCGATTGGCAGTCCAATGTTTATCCTATACCACTGCACAGGTACATCAAAAAACAAAAGAAAGGGACAGATGGCAAGATAGCAGACTAGCAGAAAAGGCTGTATGAACCCTATACAACAAAGATACAGAAAACAAAATTTAAAAGAAGCAGGTGTTAAAGAGTAGACAGGGATGGGAAACTTGGACATTGGCTACCCAAAATGGGGGCGCTACAGAGGCAAGAAGTGGCTGGCTTACAAGGTTTCAAGAGGGAACCTAGATCCAGAGGGTGTGGAGGAAGGTAGAATCTCCACTGAGTAGTATCCAATCTGTCTTAGGCAGGGCTGATGTAAGGAGATGTGGATAGGTCTCTTGTGATACAATAGTGAATA